>NC_057392.1:76440297-76740297 GCF_019320065.1 Cervus canadensis
TTCTCACATTTCTTTATGATTCTATATAGAATCAGATGAGGATTCTGTGCTTCAAAGAAATAAAACTTGTTTAAATTCATACTCAACTAATAATATTGACCGCCTCAGGTGCTAATCCAAATCTGTCTGACTACAGAGTCCCATCCTTTAAATTGTCATATTTCTAGGTTTGTAACAGGGCCTTTCAAGTATTGTGATGTATTTGGGGGGCAAATTGCACTTAAGATTCATATTTTAAGATGACAAACCAAATTAATGATGCTTCTTGTAACTTGAAGACTTGGAAAATAAATAGCCGTTTAGTAAGCTATGGTTGGAGATCAGACAAGAATCAACCAGAAAACCAACCAAGGTACTGGAAATCAGACTTAGGACAAATAAAATTTGGAGACTATCTACTTTAAGGCAATGAAGGAGAGAGAGAGAAATTAAGAGTACTTACTATTTTTCTAGCCTGAAAAAAAAATAGCTGATGACAATTATGCTGTTGAAGTTAGAAAGAAAGAAAAAAGTAAAATAGACTCATTTGTTTGGGTTTGAATTTGTGAAGCCTGGAGAATATAAATCTGGAGACATAGAAAATTAGTTTAAGATATAGGTCTGGTACTTAAATGAGAGAATAGGGCTGAAAAATGCCCATTCAGTCATTGACGAGATTGTCAATAAAAGCACTGGGAGAGACCAAACATTCAGCTAAATGGGACCACAATGAAGAGATGACAGGAGAGAAGACTCTGAAAGCACTACATAAGGCTCTGGCAGGCAGGGGTATAGACTGAAAAGGGATGGTAGGGGCTGGGGTAAGTGTTAGAACAAGGAAAGATGCGACAACAAGAAGCCACTACAGAAGTTAAAAGAAGCAAATAAACTCCTAGCTGCAAGATAAATAAGATCTGGGAATCTAATGCACAGCACAGTGACTATTATCAACATAACCATATTATAAACTTGAATGTTGTTAAGACAGTAAACCATAAATGTTACCACCAAAGCAATAAATAATCAAAATAATTGTGATTACATGAGGTGATAGAGGCATTAACTAACCTTACTGTGGCAATCATTGTGCAATTATATTGCACCCTTTAAATTTATATATGTTATATGTCAATAATATCTCAGTAAAGCTGGGAAAAATGTTTTTGAGTGGAAGTAAATAAAGGTCAAATGCAATAAAGAAATTTGGCATATCATTACAAAAAAGAAGCTAGGCAATTTAATAATCAAGAAGTAGCCTTGATAACCTGAAAGAAAATATATTATGCCAAATGTCTTTATGGTGAAAATTAAAATTTAAGTTATATTTCTATATAAGTTGTATATAAGTTTCTATATAAGTTGTATTTCAATATAAAATAAAAATGATAATAATAATAACATAATTAGCATGCTATTTTACAGATTCTAAATATAGCTTTTCATATATCCTTGTGTGAAGAAAAGTCATTCTTTTTCTGTGAAAGTTTCAGTCAGTAAAGAAGCCAGATCCTTTAACTCCAACCTCCACACTCTTTCAGATTTATCACAGGATGACTCTCTTTTTCAATGGAACTCCAGGTTTTTGAACAGTGAGGCAGGTACTAATGTTTAGTAGAATAAATCCAGAGTTTGGCATTTGAGTTTGGATAAATCCTGGGTCTGCCATGCACAGGCTGTGTGAGCCTCTGAACCAGAAGATAATAATATTCTTCCTTGAATGTGGCTGGATAAACTTGAAAGCAAGTGAGAAACATGTGATAAGGAGCTGTCACTATATAAATGTTTTCCTCTTTAAGTTCTATGAAAGAAATACAGTATGCTTATTTTAAACTATGACAAGTTATTAGTAATAATTACATAGTTTAAATTAGTTAAGCAAGTGAAATAAATACTGCTAAAACACTGGGATTTTTAAAAATAAATCAAAGGAATGGGGCCATGTTCACAATCAGAAAAACATCCTGTTTTACAGTCTCTGTAATTGCTTTACAGACTCCATGTATAAGATTGGCTATTTCACATTTTAAATCTCATTTTTTAAGTAATTTCAGGTCTAAAATAAGTTGCTGTTGTTGTTAAATATTTAATAATATTTTTTCAAAAGCTCTCAATATTTTTTTCTCTATAGTTAGAGGTATATAAACATTTTGTAAGAATATCTGTAAACATTTTCCAATGGATAGAGATTATTACTTTTCCAGTATCTTTTATTAAAAAAAGAAACTTCTGAAGTAATGATTATATAGAAATATTTTAAATTTTTAGTAGTAATGGTACCTAGTAGAAATAGAAAGAGCTAAAATCACTATTGTATTTCCAGTTTTGCTCTCAAATAGCTGTGTGCTTCTGACAAGCCACCAAGTTTTCCTTCAGAGGTTTTCCTCAGATGAAAATAATAACTAAAAAGTGTGAAGTATTATGGACTCCCCTGGTGTCTCAGATGGTAAAGAATCCACCTACAATGCAAGAGACCTGGATTCAATACCTGGGTTGAAAAGATCACCTAGAGAAGGGAATGGATATCAACTCCAGTATTCTTGCTGGAGAATTCCACTGACAGACCTGGTGGTTTACGATCCATGGGGTCACACACAACATTAAATATTATGTTCTAGTCACATACATATGAGGGCTTCCCTCATAGCTAAGTTGGCAAAGAATCCGCCTGCAATGTAAGAGACCCCAGTTCAATTCCTGGGTTGGGATGATCCGCTGGAGAAGGGATAGGCTACCCAATCCAGTTTTCTTGGGCTTCTCTGGTAGGTCAGCTTGTAAAGAATCTGCCTGCAATGTGGGAAACCTGGGTTTGATCCCTGTGTTGGGAAAATCCCCTGGAGAAGGGAAAGACTTGCCACTCCAGTATTCTGGCCTGGAGTCGCAAAGCGTCCGACACTACTGAGCAACTTTCACTTTCACATATATATGTTCATATATTAAGTCATTTAATCCTCTCAAGAAACATATGAAGGAGGAAACATCTTGTGGAAAAGAAAACTGGAATACATAGAAAGGTTTTTTTAATTCATATTGCTAATAAGTGATAAGTCAGGATTAAATGAAAACCAAGGAATTCTGACACTAGAGTTTATGCCTTTAACCACTGCTGTCCTGTGCTCTGAGATAGCTGAAGCCATAGAAGTCTAGGGATAGAAGAGCAGCTAGAGAACGCGTCAGCTACCCTCTCCATTTAACATATGAGGGCAATGAGACATGGAAAGCTGACGTAATGTGTCAGATTAGATCACAGTTCTATCAGGACCTATGGTCCAACTCCCCAACTTTCTAATACCTGTTTTCCTATACTACCTCTCCTCTAAGCAGAAAATCATGATTTTATAAAACCAGTTTAATAAGGGTTAGTCTTGTAACTGTAGTTTCCAAGGACATAATTACTATTATGTACCTTGACTTATGGGGCTTCTCTGGTGGCTCAGTGGTAAAGAACCCATCTGCCAATGCAGGAGATGTGGGTATCAATGTGGGTCAGAAAGATCCCCTGGAGAAGGAAATGACAAGCCACTCCAGTATTCTTGTTTGGGAAATCCCATGGACAGAGTAGCCTGGTGGTCTGTAGTCCATGGGGTTGCAAAAAGAGTCAGACACAACTTAATGACTAAACAATAACAAACAATCCTGGAAATTGATCTCACAGATTTTCTAATCCAAAATTGCTCCAGTTATCTTAATAGCAAAATTTTTATAGGTTTCATCAGATTTCAAAATTTAGCAAGATAACTCAATGAGAGACTGGGGCAGAAACTGTTCCCATGAGCTCCTCTAGATTTTCTAGTCATCCTTGCAATTAAGTTGGTCATATGACTGCATACATAATACAGATAGAACAGATGCAAAAAGTCACTGCTCTAGTAATTTAAAACACCTCTCAAGCTTTCTGGCCCTCTCTTCTATCATGGTTACTTGAAAGCCATGTTCTTCAAGAGCATGACTGAAAAAATCAGAAATGGCTTAAATCCATGAGTCAATACTTAGAGGAGAGACATCTAGCATGACACCTGGTGTGACTCAGATGAGGCTTCAGTGAGAAGTAAACATTTAAACTATTACCATCAGCATTTAGGATTTTATTTGATTCTTCAGCACATTCTAACCCGTCCTGTGTAATACACATACCTCTTTGGAAATGGAGTGTGGCGATACTTAAAAACCTACAGTTTGTGCCAAATAGTGCAGCAAATAGGTGTCAGGCAGTTAGGAAAATATCAGAGGCTGAAGAGACGGATACACATTTTGCAGTAGTGAAACCTTCAGCATTACAAGTCTGTGGTAAAAAAAAAGCTTGAAAAGCTGTCCTTATCTTACCAAATTCTCTTTGTCAGACTCCTCAGCTCCAACATCTCTATCATTTATACTACAGGAAGTCAATGTGGAGTTTTTCACTTGGACACATAATTAAATTCTGAAAAGCATTTATAATCTCCATGAAAATGGGGATTATAAAAGTTATTTCTCGAAGTTGAACAGGATAGATAACAGAGTATATTTGAAAGCACTTCACATTGGTTAATATTTAGGCAGTTATGAGCAACTTGAGTCAAAATAGAAAATGGTGAGATATGAACTATAAAATAATATTTAATTCTAGAAAATATAAGATACCTCTAAAATACATTTAAGTTTTAACACGAAATTATCTAATGGTACCTGTGTCAATTTCTAAAATTAATGTGAAAAGGCAAAGTATTCAAAACCTGTTTTGAGCATTTAACTGTTTATTAATTTTGTATACATAATTAAATACATTGTTACTAGTTAAAAGCATAAATTTTGGAGTCCAAAAGATCTGAGTTTAAATTAGCTTATTGAATAATTACACTTTGTAACTTAACCCTTTGAAGATTTAATTGTATCCAGAAAATGCAGATAAGAAAATTGCTTCATTGTTGGTAGCATAAATTGATAAAATATATTAATTACTTTGTAGAATTATAATCATGAAAGAGAGATTGCATCTAGGGTGGTTGACACATTTGGGTTATGAGACTGTAAGGCGAATAGTCAGCCACCTGTGATGGATACAACCATGTGAAGGAAAGTATTGGTGAGACAGAAGGCCAGTTTCTCCTGGTATCACCTCTACAATACAGTTCATCCATCTTGATAGCTATAAAATTACTACTGAAAATCAAACATTTCCACCACAGTAACTAAATATTTCCACCACAGTAGAAATCTGTCATGTCATTAATATAAAGTTCTATCAAATTTATTTTTCCATATTTAAGTATGTATGGTCCCAGAGTAGATTTCTCAGAACAGAACACACCAAATTCTGAGCAAGTCGAAGACTGGTACAGTACCATGATCAACCAGAATTTTATTTATATGAACAACTTTGAGTCCCATGGGAAAGGTAGTAAGTAAAGTTCTATGATTGTTAAAGCACATGACTAAATATTCAGGAAAAAAAAATCAATGACTTTCATCTACTATAGCATAAAAAGTTTGGGAGAAAACCCTGACTCAAGTTAGAGAATCCAGATGCATAATCTGAAGATGCTGACGGGTGCCAGAGAGAAGGAATGATTTTGAGAGCACAAGTACGTAAGCATAAAATCTATGCTCTGACATTCTCAGCTTCCTAGAATCAAAGGAACTGTGATTAATTTAAAGAACTAATGAAATGAAAATGTTCTTTGAATCAAGACCATTCTACTATTCTCTACATTCTATTCACAAACTAGGGTTTTCATGTTGCTGGTAAATACCTGTTACTCAGGCTTCCCAGGTGGTGCTAGTGGTAAAGAATCTGCCTGCCAATGCAGGAGACAAAAGAACCTTAGGTTCAATCCCTAGGTTAGGAAGACCCCTTGGAGAAGGGCATGGCAACCCACTCCAGTATTGCCTGGAGAATCCCACAGACAAGAGAAGCCTGGAGGGTGCAGTCCATGTAGCCACAAAGAGTTGGACAAGACTAGTAAATGGTTTATATATAAATACACACACACACACACATATAGACATATAATACATATAATATATAAATATACATTAGTACATGTACATAATATATAAGCTTGTGTAGCTTAGTACTTAGTACTGAAAGTACTAGAAACTCAAAAAGTGATCTTATGAGCCTGAAGATGATTCTCTTTCTATGGTCCTGAGCATTCTCAGTAGACAGTGAAAAATGAACTATGGTACCATCAATAGAAGCAATAGTTAGATTGAGGGTAAAGGCTTTCAGCTTAGAGGGCAGCTCTCAGGACCTGAAAGGAGAGGGAGATGAGGGATTTGTAGTATACTACTTTGGATATAAATATGATTTATTTGACTCTTGGTTCTTCAAGTAACTATGTGATTTTCGTCAAGCAACCCTGTCATGAACATGGAGATGCCCTGCTCAGATGCACCGTCAAGGAGGGATTTATTGCTCAGCTATTGGCAGTGCTGTTGGCTGAAAGCCTGCAGCGGTCAGTCCTTAAAGGATTGTTGGAGCTGAGGCTTATTTCTTCCAAGGTCACACCCTTCCTGGAGGCCACATGTATTGAGGGCAGGGCTATAAACTTGGAACCATTTCAATTTCAGTCCAATCTGGGACAATTTTGACAGATCAATTTTAGTTCCAGAATTCCTGTAGTCTGCTGAGGCTTTCAGACTGCATCAAAGCTGGACCTTCTCCTCTGCCTAATCTTGCTTCTTTCCCCTCCCTTTCACAGATATCAGTTTCAAGGGCCATTCCTCATAAACATCTTGCACCCTAACCTTCATCTCAAGAAGTTTAGGTCTTCATCTGAAGAACTCAAACTGTGATATAGCTCACCAAGGATATCCTTTGTTTTTCTCATTTGAAAATGAATATTGGTAACAATACCAATCTCATAATTTAGAGTTTCATGTTTTGTTAACAATTTCAACCAAGAGATTCATATTTTGCTACTGCCTGCCAGGTTAGTTAAGTCTGAGAACATGTAGAAAGTAGATTACACAAACAAAAATCAATCTAGTATCATAGGAGTAAACTGTTTGGTGTTTAAGTTGACGTAGATGGCATCATGTTATAATATCAAATGTTTGCATTTGCTTTGCTTTAATAATCTCAAAAAAATATTAAGATCTCTTTTATTTATCTTGGCATTTATAATAGAAAATTTTTCAAGGTTATGCTATAATAATATAAATTATTATCAAATTTGTCTTCCAGAAAATTTTTTCTTAAATGAAAACAATTCTTTGTTGCAGGGATTACCAGTAACTATTATAGAACCACTATTTACTCAAATATAATTGATACTTAAGATGTTTTAAAATTTTCATTATACAATCAGATTACAATTGTTATGAATTTTCTAATCAGAATACATTCTCCCTTTTGAAACATTCCTTGAATTAAATTGATATTCTTGTGATTAAAATACTTAAAATACTTCTGTTTGTTGGAGGAGACAAAGTTCTTTGAAATCATTTAAAAGTGGTAGTACAGATTATGTCAGGCAAACTACAATTACTGCCATTTTACTATAATTCTTTTTTTATCAAATATCACCACAGGAAGTAGAAATATTTAAAGGTAAATTCACCAGTGAGTTAATATAAATATGATCAGAAAAAAAGATTTTCTCCAGTGTATTTAAAACCTCATTTTCTAAGGTATCAGTTCAGTTCAGTTCAGTTCCTCAGTCACGTCTGACTCTTTGCGACCCCCATGGACTGTAGCACACCAGGCTTCCCTGTCCATCACCAACTCCTCGAGCTTGCTCAAACTCATGTCCATTGAGTTGGTGGTGCCATTGAGGTATGGAGACAAAGGAAATGAATGACACTACGTTAATATGTTCAGATATGGTATAACTGAAAGATGATATTGTTGAATAAACTAAAAGGAGACATAAGATCAAATGAAAAACTATAGTCACTATTACAGCAAATCTTCAAGCAAATATGGGAGATTATTATCTATAAAACTTCATGTTAAGCACTTCAGAGAATATAAAGATGAGTAAATTTACCATTTCATATGCAAGGAAGAAAAAGTATACAAAAGTCAGGATATATTAAGTGTGAAAAATGAAAGATATGTTAAGTATAAAAATACTAACAAATACTAGCAGGTGTTAATGAAAAATATTGGCCGCCGTATCAATAAACAAAGGATTTTGCAGTCATCAAGCCATCACATCACAGCCTCCCAGACAATGAGTCCTGAGAGAACTCAAGATGGACACAGGATGCCTGCCCCAGCCTGCACTCCCCTTGCCCTTGTAGCAGTCAACCACTGCAGCCACCACAATAGCACACCCTGGGGAAACTCAGGATGAGAAAACACAGGATACTGAGGATACTGGCTCCAGATGGTAAGGCGCATATCAAATGAATGACTTCAGTGAGCCCAGACATTTGTATCTTCATATCAATAACCTCAGATATGCAGATGACACAACCCTTATGGCAGAAAGTGAAGAGGAACTAAAAAGCCTCTTGATGAAATGAAAGAGGAGAGTGAAAAAGCTGACTTAAAGCTCAACATTCAGAAAACTAAGATCATGGCATCTGGTCCTATCACTTCATGGGAAATAGATGGGGAAACAGTGGAAACAGTGTCAGGCTTTATTTTTGGGGGCTCCAAAATCACTGCAGATGGTGATTGCAGCCATGAAATTAAAAGACACTTACTCCTTGGAAGGAAAGTTATGACCAACCTGGATAGCATATTAAAAAGCAGAGACATTACTTTACCAACAAAGTTCCATCTAGTCAAGGCTATGGTTTTTCCAGTGGTCATGTATGGATATGAGAGTTGGACTGTGAAGAAAGCTGAGCACCGAGAAATTGATGCTTTTGAACTATGGTGTTGGAGAAGACTCTTGAGAGTCCCTTGGACTGCAAGGAGATCCAACCAGTCCATCCTAAAGGAGATCAGTCCTGGGTGTACACTGGAAGGACTGATGCTGAAGCTGAAACTCCAATACTTTGGCCAGCTCATGTGAAGAGTTGACTCATTGGAAAAGACCCTGATGCTGGGAGGGATTGGACGCAGGAGGAGAAGGGGATGACAGAGGATGAGATGGCTGGATGGCATCACCGATTGGAAGGACATGAGTATGAGTCGACTCTGGGAGTTGGTGATGGACAGGGAGGCCTGGCGTGCTGCAATTCATGGGGTTGCAAAGAGTCAGACACGACTGAGCGACTGAACTGAACTGAACTGAACTGATACACCGAAAGTGCTAAATTCCTTAGCTTGAGATATGTGTTTTTTTTGGTTTTTTTTTTTCAGTTAACAGGAATCTTTGGATGAGATCATGGCATCCGGTCCCATCACTTCATGGCAAATAGATGGGGAAACAGTGGAAACAGTCTCAGACTTTATTTTTCTGGGCTCCAAAATCACTGCAGATCGTGATTGCAGCCATGAAATTAAAAGACACTTACTCCTTGGAAGGAAACCTAGACAGCATATTAAAAAGCAGAGACATTACTTTGTCAACCAAGGTCCATATAGTCAAGGCCATGGTTTTTCCAACGGTCATGTATGGATATGAGAGTTGGACTATAAAGAAAGCTGAGCACAGAAGAATTGATGCTTTTGAACTGTGGTTTTGGAGAAGACTCTTGAGAGTCCCTTGGACTGCAAGGAGATCCAACCAGTCCATCCTAAAGGAGATCAGTCCTGGGTGTTCATTGGAAGGACTGATTTTGAAGCTGAAACCCCAATACTTTGGCCACCTGATGTGAAGAACTGACTCATTTGAAAAGACCCTGATGCTGGGAAAGATGGAAGGCAGAAGGAGAAGGGGGCAACAGAGGATAAGATGGTTGGATGGCATCACTGACTCAATGGACATGGGTTTGGGTGGACTCCAGGAGTTGGTGATGGACAGGGAGGCCTTGCGTGCTGCAGTTCATGGGGTCACAGAGAGTCAGACATGACTGAGCGACTGAATTGAACTGAACTGATTGGATGTTCTGACTACATGACTTTTGTTGCAAAAACTCTTATGTATCCTGGCTCCCCCCTTGCCTCTTGAGAGCCACCCCTCAGAGTGACCTGAGAGTACTGTCTCGAGGGTTTGAAGCCCTCAGAACGTCTGTCAAATAAACTATAAATCTCAACTTTTAGGTTGTGTGTTTTTTTCTGGTAGAGCCAGGGATCAAGATAGTTATAAATCACATGAATTTGGCTAAAGAATTTAGAAGAGAATGGAGAAGGAATTCCTTGGAGGTCCAGTTAGGTGGGCTTCTCAGGTCGTGCAGTTGGTAAAGAATCCACCTGCCGAAGTAGGAGACACAAGAGATGTGGGTTTCATCCCCGGGTGGGGAAGATCCTCTGGAGTAGAAAATGACAACCCACTCCAGTACTGTTGCTTGGAAAATTCCATGGACATTGGAGTCAGATGCGATTGAGCATAAACACATCAGTGATCAGGACTCCACATTTCCATTGCGGGGGGACACAAGTTTATCCCTGGTCTGGGAACTAAGATCCTCTGTGCCACATGCTACAGGCAAAAAAACAGAGTCAGGAATTCAGGATATGTTTAAAGAAGTAGGTGGAGGTATACATAGAAAAGTTAACTAAGTGATAAATTATTATTGAATAAAAATATGCTTTTAAAAATATATTCTATATTTAACATTGTATCCTTTAAAGTATGTATATATTGGGCTTATTTTATACATAGACATACTTAGAACAAGAGAACATGGAATGTAAAATAATAAAAAATTTAAAAAAAAACCTCATCTTTCCATTGGCTTCCAATATCAATTAGGAGATATATCATTAAAGGGGATAAGGATAAAAAAAGTGGATTCCCAAGTGACAAAACAGTAACTTCTTCATATTCATCCTGTCTCATCCTATTTAAAACTCTTTTACTTGTGAATGTGTGCATTTGCAACTTTAAAAGCTCAGCCTTCCCCTGATACTTTTAAGTCAAACCAGGCTGCTTATGATCCTTTTAGAGATTTTATAACGTTCTCATATAGTAAACACAGGGAATCCCTCAGAAATGTGACTTCAGCTAAAACAAAATGAAACCTGGATCATTTTTCTTGTTTTTCCATGCTCCCCATCATCCTTTCAATCCCATATTTCCTGTTGTCAATCCATGATCTATTTAGTAACTTCTTAACATCTGTTATGTTTTTCAAGCCCCACATCATATTCATCAGCTTGAACATCACACAGAACCTCTCCACCTCCAAGATCTTATATTAGATGCTTTCTCTTATTATAAACCTCTTATCTTTTTTTCCTTTTTTCTTTCAGGTTCACTAACCTTATTTGTATTTTTATCACAAACTCCAATTGCTTCCCTCAACACTCTGTTGGTAAAGAATCCATCTGCGATGCAGGAGATCCCTGTTTGATTCCTGGGTCTGGAAGATCCCCTGGAGAAGAGATGGGCTACCCAATTCAGTTTTCTTGGGCTTCCCTTGTGGTTCAGCTGGTAAAGAATCCACCTGCAATGAGGGAGACCTGGGTGCAATCCCTGGGTTTGGAAGATTCCCCTGGAGAAGGGAAAGGCTAC
Organism: Cervus canadensis; assembly: GCF_019320065.1. Lineage (NCBI taxonomy): Eukaryota > Metazoa > Chordata > Mammalia > Artiodactyla > Cervidae > Cervus > Cervus canadensis. The sequence goes on from NC_057392.1 coordinate 76,451,769, forward strand.
CCACTCCAGTATTCTGGCCTAGAGAATTCCATGGGGTCGCAAAGAGTCAGACATGACTGAACAACTTTCACTTTCACTTTTCCATCACTCAACTCTGCCAATTTACTCAGCTCTTTAATCTCTAACTGTAATTGATTCCAGAATGCATCATGATCTTTATTTCTACCACTGCACCCATCCAAAGCTCAGATTGCCCCAGAGTTTATTGCCCTTTCTCTATTTCTAGGCCATATATTATTGCTGATTAAAGATTTAAAACATGAAGTCATATATATGTGCCATGAGCTCAGTTGTATCAGACTCTTTGTGACCCCATGGACTATATAACCTGTCAGGCTCCTATGTCCATGGAGCTTTCAAGGCAAGAATACTGGAGTGGGTTGCCATTTCCTCCTCCAGGGGATTTTTGCAGCCCAGGGACTGAACTCATGTCTCCTGTGTCTCCTGCATTGCAGGCAAATTCTTTGCCTGCTGAGTCATCAGGCAAATGCTCCTTCAAAAAAATGGCATTCATTTTTTAGTGGGGCTCACTATTGCAAAATATATTTAGTTCACACATTTTTTCTCATTCCCTAAAATACTTCCAAGAAAGAAATACTAAAATTTACACACCACCATATCACTTTAAGAGGGCTTCCCTGGTAGCTCAAATGGTTATGAATCTGCCTGCAATGCAGGAGACAAGGGTTCGATCCCTGGGCCAGGAAGATCCCCTGGAGAAGGGAATGACAACTCATGCCAGCATTCTTGACTGGGAAATCCCATGTACAGAGGAGCCTGACCGGCTACAGCCCACAGGGTTACAAAGAATTGGACACGACTGAGCAACTAACATATCACTTTAAATCCCCAATTCACATACACTTTAATAACAACTCCCAATATGAACTTCCTCAGGTAATATCCTCCCAAACTCAGCAAATTTCTTTTACCATATTTATCTCTTATTCTATCATCTGGTCTCAGAAAAAGATGTATCTATCTTCCCAACATTTATATTTTAAAATGCTTGCTTTACCATATACTTAGCCCCTTTCTTGGGCTTCCCTGGTGGCTCAGAGGTTAAAGTGTCTGCTTCCAATGTGGAAGAACTGGATTCGATCCCTGGATTGGGAAGATCCCCTGGAGAAGGAAATGGTAACCCACTCCAGTATTCTTGCCTGGAGAATTCCATGGACAGAGAAGCCTGGTGGGCTACAGTCCTCGGGGTCACAAAGAGTCGGACACGACTGAGCGACTTCACTTTCACTTTCACTAAGCCCCTTTCTTACTAATGTCTATTATCTAATACTAAATATCCACCTGAGTGTTCCACACAAACATTTATTAAGACAAATATCTAATTCATCACCTTGCTCTCCTCTTTTTTCATATACTTAACATAGTGAACCAGCCTCAACTTTTAGACCATTTTTTTTCACATCGTTGTCAAGTTTTTTAAAATCAGCTTGCACAGTTTACATATCATTGTACTGTCCTCCACCTCTTTATTTCTGCTGCCACCAGGACTGAAAAGACAGAGCTTGTGAGATATCGTAACTTCACTGTTGCAAAAACCTTTTCACTACTTTGATTCTGCTCTGATTTCTCTTTCATATATTATTGCCAAATTAATCTTCTGAAAAAAATACACTATTACATTGTTTGTTTCCTTGACAGTACATCATTTGCCAAACAGTCTCAATTCATTAGTCTGATGCTGAAGACTCTCCTGAATTTGAATTTCTCAGCTCTATTTTTAGAATTTTACACTCTTCCACAAAATGAGTTTTATACTTCACCCAAACAGAAATGATACACAGTGTCAAAGTGCTTTTTTAGCTACCTAGCACTTTCGGAACACACTTCATGTGTTGAAAGGAGTTTCCTTCTTTATGATTTCAGCCTCCATTACTGCCAAGAAACAGGCATGGTCCCCTAATTAGACACACTGACTTGAAAAAAAAAAAAAAAACAAGAAGAGAAATATAAGAAAAGAAAGGTACTGTGTGAACAACTTTATACGAGAAGGCTGATGAGATATTCAGCAGTCAAAGGCAAAAATAGAAATCTTTGTCCATAAAATTCTCAATTTAGTGTTATGTGCCAACTATTTTTATTTTATTATAATTTCTTCCTCTTTTTAACATTCTCAATTTGGTTTACTTCCCCAAAGCAGGATTTCCCTGGTGGCTCAGTGGTAAAGAATCTGCCTGAAATGCAGGAGATGCAGAAGAAGTATGGCAGACATGAGTTCATTCCCTGGGTGGGGAAAATCTCCTGGAGGAAGAATTGGCAATGCACTCCGTATTGTTGTCTGGAAAATTACATGGACAGAGGGGCCTGGCGGGCTATAGACCATGAGGTCACAAAGAGATGGACACAACTGAGCATGCAATCATATACGTATGGCCATTTATAAATATGCACTTTAAATCTCAAATTACTTTTCTACTAAATAATAAAATGTACTCCTCTAGCTTTAGTTTTTGTAAATTTTACTGAAGTATGTGTCACCTCTGACCAACTCTTCATCCTTGAAAAAGATCTTTTTGCCTAAAATAATTTCTTTTACCAGTCATACCTTTCAGAACTTTTACATTCTCTCCTCACTAACTTTCCAAATGTGGCTATTCCCTTTAGTTTAAAAAGAAAGGGCTTTTCTTGCTCTACATTTCTTTTCATGTTGATTTAATACTCATTAATGACTATGTATTGATAAGGCTTAAAATATATTTATCTGACATGAATTTTTGTCATATGTCTCCAATATACTTCAAGATATTAGTGCTAAATATCACACTATATTTCTAAATTTCCTATATCTGGAATTTAATTTAAAGAAGCTTTCCATTCCACCTTTCTGGCTTCTGTCAGCACACAATTACTCTTTCTATGGCACTACCTTGAAATATCTCTCCTTTAGGATTCTCTGTATAAGGCAGTGAAAGTCATTCAGTTGAGTCTGATTCTTTGTGACCCCATGGACTATAGAGTCCATGGAATTCTCCAGGCCAGAAAACTGGAGTGGGTAGTTGTTCCCTTCTCTAGGGGATCTTCCCAACCCAGAGATTCTTTACCAACTGAGCTATCAGGGAAGCCCGTATGAGGCAGGGTCATAACTAAATTGGAATATGAATTCCATGGAATAGTCACAATATTCTTCAAGGAACTGAACAGCAAGCTAATGGACCACCCAGAATTCTCCTCTCAATCATAATTGCAGGAAGCTGAGGATAGAGTGGTAAAAACACTTTAATATAAAAAAAAAAAAAAAGAGTGCAATAATTATATTCAGTGTGAAAGAGGGGAAAATATCCTTGCAAATTTAACATAATCATTATTTAAAACATCTTTTACTGTTATGAAACAATTAAAATAAGATTACAAACAATAAGAAACATAGTACTTTATTGATTTTTTTGCATATCTAAGATACATAGGCCTTGTAAACCAACTTTCTCAATCCTCACAATGTAAAATTTCCCACTTGTTTTCAAATTACATTCAGTAAGGACATATAGATGAATGCAATGATAACTCCATTCACTTTAGGCTTATAATAATTTTTACAATATGCTTTGATTTGGAGATTGTAGGGTTGTGTAGCATAAAATGTATTATGTAAAAGTATCTGTTTCCACATCTGATACTGACATTCAAAATTCAACATAAGAGCAAGCAGAGGAGATAAAAATGGAGAATTTTTAAAAAGGCCCTATGAGTTGTTTGGAAAAAGACACAAGGCCTCTTGGGGGGATATTAGGAATTTAATGAGGAAGATAGAGATGGAAGAGTAGTTATGAGAGAGTGGAGAACCTAATCAAAGTATGACATATGTTTAGAAAGAAGACACAAGCAAATTTAGGAATAAAAGAATAAAGATAAGGGAAGGCTTGGGAGTTTGGGATTAGCTGATGCAACTGTTATATATAGAATAGATAAACAACAAGGTCCTACTTTGTATAGCACAGGAAGCTATATTCAATATTCTGTGTTCTGTAAGCTATATGATTGACACAGAGTTTCTGCCAAGTTACAGAAACAAGAGTTTTCAGTCTTAGGTCTTTTAGTAAACTGCCATATCTCTTAATACTGTGTATCCTTCGGTATTTCTGAGGTTATATTTTCAAGTTCAAAGTTTTCCTTTAAAAGACATATGGCAAAGTGCCAGAGAAGTAACTGTATTGGATTTCGAGTAGATGGACTAAGCTTTAAGTCTTCTAAAGTTTCCAAATTTTCTATTATGGACCTATATGACTTTTGTAATTGAAAAAAAATTGCTAAAACATGCCAGTCTCTTTTAAAATTAACAGGTTCTGTTATTCATTAAGTCAATCAAAGAATGAGTCCTGATTTTATTTCATGAATTAGTATCAAAGAAATAAATATAATATATTCACCCATAATGGTGTTTAAATGTGAATCTTTTTTTACTAGTGTAAGTTCCAAAAAAACAGATAGGATTTCATAGATTATCTTCCCAAATGAAGCAATGGGAATGAGGGCAAAATGGTGGTCATAAGACTGCTTGGGCTCCTCAGTGACCAAGATTCATATTCTCTCTCTGTGTCTCCCTTAATAATTAATTACTCTATATTTCAAAGCAAAGCTGCACTCCAAGATTTCAGGAGGATCCCATACTTCTACACTGTAAGAATTCTTTTAACTGGAGTGCTATTAGCTAGGAAAACATTCTGACATCATAGTTTAGAATCATGGAGAACTTGTATCTAAAACTTTCTAACTGATTGGAGTTTAATGTGAATATATTGATAGAAGCAACCTCTCAGGCCTTGTCTCCTCCTGCTAGAGCTCTGAAATCAAAAAAATCCTGGTTACTTGCTTAGCTTGACTCGGCCACCAAGGCCATCTGTGACCTTAACCCAGGAAGGATGTAAGTAGTTTAGTCCAACTGAATGAAAATTAGTATGAAATCATCTTTGTGCTAGTTATTCATTATCTTATTAAACAACAATGTATACTGGAATGATTGCGTGCCCAAGACTACTCATGCTGTCGCTTAAGTCATGTCTTCTTTGTAATCCCATGGACTGTAGCCCACTCAGCTCGTCTGTTCATGGGATTTTCCAGGCAAGAGTACTGGAATGGGTAATTTCCTTCTCCAGAGCATCTTCCCAAGTCAGGGACTGAACACATGTCACCTGTGTCTCCTGCATTGGCAGACAGATTCTTTGTCACCAAGCCACCTGGGAAGCCATTTGTCTTACACTGTGTCCTTAAAAAATTAAAGCTACCTTCCAAATACAGCATTAGAGCTAAGGGAAAATGCAGACTGGGTGAAAACTAGACCAGTTTTGTACAGGTCATTAGGCTTATTAAATATTAAAGAAAATGAGCTGCAATTTTCAAATATCATATATGGTAGTCAAAGCAAAAACAAATGGAACATGATCTGCCTCTCAGTTTAAAATGTCTACCAAATATAAACATATTAATTGCTTGATGAAAGCAATAGATTTGTTGTTACTTAGGACAGGAATATCTCTCTTTAAGAGATGCTAAGAGATGTGATGCATCCCAACAACCTCCTTATAATAAATGTAATACTGAATTTCAGAAAATAGAATCACATTGGAAAGGAGAAAGAACAATAAAAGGGAGGTGTGCTTCATCTGGGAAGAACCTAATAGTGGGAGATCAATTTTTAACAATCTTTCTCCATTTGTCACCCCCTGAGACTAAAATGCTCACTATGAGACTATTCTCTCTGATATGCACTACCCAATCCAAGTAGTGTATACTCCAGGAGTATAAAACTACAGAAAAGGAAAAAAAAGGTGACAACACTGGTATTGAGATATGGGAAGAGGCCGTAGCTTTTAAACACCACCCCCCCCCTTCCTGCCACACATACATACATAAGCATATACACTCACAATCTTAGTTATACTTTTGATAAAAACTAAATGGCACATAGTTCAAGATCATTTATGTGAGGTCGAATTAGACCCGCCCCAAAGTCTATCTAACTTTGATCTTGAGCAAATTAACCAATCTCTTCATCATTAAATAGGGATAATACTGGTACCTACTTTAAGAATTTTGAGTAAGATTAAATAAATCAATTTTTATAAAAGGCTTAGAAAACTGCCAGCGTGTAATATGCACTATTTGTTTATTTAAAAAATAACAAGAAATGTCTATAAAGATTTGGAGGATCAACATTCTACATTGTTCAATCATTTGTTTATTTAAAAAATGTTCATTGTATATCTATTGTGTCAAGCCCTGAATTTAAGATACATCATGGCAGCTGTGACTATGATAGATCTTCTGCTGTCAAGCTCTAATATCCTAATAACTATTTTACTTTTAAACCTAACAATTGATTTCTGTCTCTTTCTCTCTTTTTTTTTATTTCTCTCTTTTATTTATTTAAAAAATTGTCTCACTAGTTAACATATCAATAAAATATTATACATAAAACATAGTTTAGAAAGCTTGTCTAGTCAGATTGCTTGAATATAACACTTTACAGATTAAAGTGACTGTAGTGTTAAATTTTTGTGAGAGTAAATTGAAGAGCCAAATACAAAGTCCACCTTTATTTTGAGATGGGCTTTTAACTAGTGAGTGCTGTCTGGAGACATGGACCTAATCGTAGAGTGTATAGCTAAATATGTTCAATTATGTAGGAAGTTTAGCTCTAGACTCAAGTTTACTCCATATTACTCTTCCTTATCATAAACATGGTAACATACAACCACTGAGAGCTCCAACTGATACAAACACAATGTATATTCTTGGTAACGTTTGACTGTGGCCAAAACTAACGCTTATTTCAATAGAAACAAGACGTGTACTTAAGTACGCATAGTTTGAAATCAAGGTATGGTATTTAAAATGTCTTATGTTAACATGTATATTTGTTGGGTTCTTGATTTAAATTACCTGTATTTGAATATATGTATATCATTTATGCACATCCTGAATGCGTATCAGGAAACTAAAGTTTAAATATTTTATTTTCATTTTTTGGCAGAAAAGTTGATTGTGATGTAAATTTTCTTCTAAATTATTTGTGACATTGTTTTGTCCACTAAAGAATGAAAGACCCCAAACACTTCATAAATTAAAGATATCATTATTTTTCCTAATGGAAAACATTCATATTCATGTCAGTATTAAAGCCTCATAGGAAAATATATTTATGTATTAAGTAAATGAAATATTTTAGGATATGCATGCAAATCATTTTAAGAGTTTTGAACAACAGAATTAATTTAGTTTACCAAGGGGAAGTTTTCAAAGTTAAATTTTAATTAAAAGAAATTATGTTGATATTGCTCAGATGCACAGTTAACTGAAATTACCTGAAATTAAAAGTTCAAGATTAAAATTTTTTTGTGAGCTAATATTGGTGACAGAAAAGTAAATATTTTAACATACATTAAGTTCTAAATAAACAATGACTCCATAGGAATTATAAAATTCTTACATGATACATATTAGTAACAAGTATTACAGAAGATTATCTTTTAATTTTGTTGGCTCTAAAATATTCATTAAAATATATCCATACATTAAATTTAAGAAATATCTTTTGGAATATAGTGTTTCAATGTTTCAATATTTCAATATTGAAAAGTATTTAAAATGTATATGTAGACTTCTGTTTTATTTATATCTTTAATACCAATGAGTATGGCAACATAGTTATATGTTTAAAACAATAATGATTATTCAATAGATTGACTAAGCAAAGTTTTCCAAGAGTCTATTTCCTCTTTGCAAGATACTCAAGAAAGCAAGCATAAAAATACCTTACTTAGCAATATTCTTATAGAATATCTTATTACTGCAATTCTATTATTGTCAGTATAATATAAAACTAATTTGAGTCATATTAATGTATTTTAATATATTTCCATAAAATAACAAAAATTAGCAAAAAAAAGCTGGGATAAATATTTTAGAAAATAGGCAATATTGGAAAAAAATTTTTAAAAAGGCTATAAAATTTATAGTAGTTTTAACTATAGGACATACAAAAAAATTTTCCCCAGAGTGACATTTTAAACTTAAATTTTGTTTATAAATGTTACTTATAAAAAGTATTAATGCTGAAATAAAAAAAATATATATATAAAAAATATATAATCTATGGCATCAGGTATAAAATCACTGATAATGGAAGCATATAAATCTAACTGTACGTAAAGGAGAACAATAAATATCATGTCCTCAACAAATGCTGTGAACCAAGTGGTGTTAAAATAAAAATTTATTAATAAAAATAATTTTAATTTGTTTTTCTATAATATTTTTATATAGACCAGGGATTGGCAACCTTCTGTCCACAAACTATATCTGGTCCACCAGCTGTTTTGTAAATAAAGTTTTATTTAAACAAAATTGCATTCATTCCTTTACATATGGTCTGTGGCTGCTTTTGTTCCACCATACACTTAATCAGTTATGATAGAGATCATATAGCTTACAAAACCTAAATTATTTACTACCTGGTTCTTTATAGGAAAAGTTTTCTCAACCCAAAATAGATCATTGTTATAAATAATCTATTATTACTAGTTAGGTGATTTAAAATGGTATTTCAAATGCTTCTTGGTTTCAAATGCATATTTTCAAAAGAATGTATCATATTACCATAAGAACTTTTTATTTCCTTAATGCTTCAGTATTTTAACAGTAAAGATAAAAGTTCTACTTCATAATGTTCTCTGACATGTTAAAACTTCTAAAATTAAATAGGTTTTTAAAATACCATTTTAATGAAGCATTGGATTTAATTAATTTTATATATCTGAATTATCACAAGGGAATTCAAACTCTACAACTGTTCTTTGTGAAATGAACTTGGCACGTTTATGGATCTATGCAAAAAATAAAATAGTCTATGCATCACTGCTTAGTTTTATCCATTTGACTTATCACCAGGTATTTTTTTTTTATTTAAAACTTATAACAAAATGCTTTTCTCATATACATGCAATTACCTGCACTTTTGTATTTATTGGGCTTACCTGATAGCTCAGTTGGTAAAGAATCCACCTGCAATGCAGGCGACCCCAGTTTGATTCTTGGATGGGGAAGATCCACTGGAGAAGGGATAGACCAGCCACTCTAGTATTCTTGGGCTTCCCTTGTGGCTCAGCTGGTAAAGAATCTGCCTGCAATGCGGGAGGCCTGGGTTCTATCCCTGGGTTGGGAAGATCCCCTCCAGAAGGGAAAGGCTACTCATTCCAGTATTCTGGCCTGAAAAACTCCATGGATTGTATAGTCTATGGGGTCACAAAGAGTCGGACATGACTTAGTAACTTTCACTTTAACTTTGCATTTATTTAAACAGATGTGCACAGGTTTGCACATATTTTTAACAAAATAAAAATGCTATGATTAGAATAAGTATATGATTTTATAAACCCATCTTGATAATCCATAATTTGTTTTCTGATTTTTCTAAATCAGCAATTCTTAGTGACTGGCAAGTCAATAAACAGTTTTTATTTCAAGAATGTCACTTTCTGCTCTGCCTCAGAGGTATCTTTGTAAAGAGCATAATTTCTGATAATATGTAGATTAACACATGTAAGAGTCACTCAAGTAGTTATTATTCAATTTAAATATAATTTCTGCATAATTGCATCATAATGCAGCTTCCATTCGGCTGCTTAATATTCTTGACATCATATAAACTCAAATCGCTAACCTAAGAGCAACCTCTGCTGGCAAACAGAGATTGAGCTGCAAACATTTTAACCATAGTTTTACAATGTCATTTGACCATGTCAGAATAAAAAGTGTTTGAGGGACGGTTTTAACATTTTTGTTGTATATAGCTGAGTGACAAATTGTACACTTTTAATATAAAATGAAGGTAAGTATAGTATATTTGTTTTAGGAGTAAAAAATAATTTCATAAGGTTTCTATTAAATGCTTGATTCTCAATTCTCAGTTTTGTGGCCTGAGGATCACTTAGGAAGAAAAGTTAAAGATACGAGCTCAGATTTCAGAGGATCTTAAGAATATTGAATGAAAGGATGATGTATCAAAAAGTTTACTGCAAAATACAAAGTTTTATATAAACAAGCTAATTCTAAATGTTAAGAATGGTTCTAGTACAATGAACCTAATAGATATGAATTCCTTAGTGAATTTTCCTTTCCAGATAAATATTGCAAATGAGACCATATAGAAAGATTCAGATAACACTTCTCTATTAGAAGCATTTAAAATAAACGCCATCTCGATATAATTTCCAAAGATTACATCTACTAAGGATACAATCACACTTTTGGGGTCTATGTTACGGAAACATACACCAAGTGTAACTATAAAATGTGCCTTGTGTAGTAGCAAATAATTGTTAAGTAAGTATATATAATATTTTGTCTTTTAGACTGAGTTTCATGGAGGATACATAGTGTATAAAGGCATGCACGTCTAGTCTAACAAAACTATCCACACAAAAATATTACACTTGAACAGTGAACAACTCAAACCCACAAACACTGAGTGGGATATATAGTTATATGTCCTAAATCCACTTGACACTGCTGTCCATTTTTTGGATAAAATTATCCCTCTGGTCTTCATGGAGACATCCTGATATATCGTGAAAAACAAATAAAAATGTAGGTCCTTTTTAAAAAATGTTTAATACAGACAGTTCTTTATGAAACAGAACTCTCTACAACTGACAGTTGTACAACTGGCTCTTACTTCTCCCAAGTGTATTTTCCATAGGAATATGCCATTCATATTTATCCACTCTAAGTCTTTGCACAAACCTTGGCTCTTCTTTCATAATAATAATACTATCTAACATGAATGCCTGGTACAGTGGTTCTCAAAGTGTGGTCAAGGATCTTGGAGGTCTCTAAGGCACTTTCACTGAGTTCATGAAGTCAAATCTATTTTTGTAATACTAAAATGTCATTTGCCATTTTCACTTTATTGACATTTTCACTGAAGGTACAAAAGCAGTGGTGGAGAAAACTGCTAGTGTCTCACCAAAACTCAGGGCACTGGTACCAAACTGAATCCTTTACCATCATACACAGTTCAAAAAGAAAAAATATATATATATCAGATTCACTTAAGAATATCCACAATGCAAAAAAAAAAGCATTAATTTTACTAAATCACAACCCATGAATATGTCTTTTTTACTCCTCCCTGTGATAAAATAGAAAATTTATATATGCACTTCTGCTATATATTAAAGTACAATGGTCATCTCCAGGAAAATCAGATGTGTGATTATTTGAGTTGAGTGGTACTAGTTGCACTTTACATAGAAAATAATTTTTACTTGAAAGAACAACTGACACACAAACTACAATTATCTGGAAGATTATCTGGCAGAAATTTTGACAGAAAGGAATACAGTGAGTTTATACTTCAAGGAAAACAATTATTTGTTAATAATCAAATTCAGGATTTTAAGCAACATTATGAAGTATAAAAACACTTGCATCTATCATGATAGGCTTAGGAACTTCCCAATAAATAAAGATTTTTCTAATATGATTGGTGGTGACATTAATGAATGTTATTTTTGAATGTCGCATAATGAAATGTGGCAACATTTGAGAGAGAGCATAATGAGTTAACCAACATTTTTCAAGTGACTAATGCATGATGTTATGAAACTATGCATCATAAAAGGTCCATTCCAAGTATATAACATATCAATGGGCTTTAATGTAACAGAGTTCTGAAAGTTCATTGATATAGTTTCAAATCCCACATTGCAACAAAGCTTTAGGAAACTATCAATTGTCAAGATTTGATGTACTACCAAAGAATATCCACAATTATCAGAAAAGCTTTTAAAAGTATTTCTCCATTTTCCAACTACATATCTATTTATGAGCTATTCTCTTCATATATTTCCACAAAAACAACATATCACAACATATTGCATGCATAAAAAGATATGGTAAGTCATCCCTGTTTTATTATGGCAAACAGTATAGACTCACAAAAATGTAACAATGTAACAAAGCCATTCTTTTAACTAAATTTTTGGTCTGGAAAATATAGTTACTTTACCTTAAAAAAATATTATTTATTTTGGCTTATAAGGGATACATTGCTATAATTTTTAATTAATTAATTAGAAAATTATTTTAAAATTCTTTTATGCAGATATTAATAGTTATAGCCAACATACACATTCATTAGGGTGCACAACAATTTTTAAGTTTGTTGAACTTAAAAATTTGAGAACTATTGACTTGATACAGTTAGATACTAGTTTATTGACTTACTTCATCAGTCCTCAAAGCAATCATATGAGCAATGTTATTTTAACGATTTATAGATGAAATGGAACTGCAGAAATTTGCCAGAGGTCACATAACTAAAATGGAATAAAGCCAGGATCTGAACACCAGGTCCCATACTGTTTACTATTATACTACTTCCATGATTTTGGTGATGAAGTCTCCTCCAGAGAGTTTATCTGATTGTCTAAGTTTTACACTGAGTAACACTGTATTACAAACAGAATCAGTGACAAAACAAAATACCTGAATTTGATTCCTAACTCTACCATAAATTCCTTGCAATTCAATAGCTTAAACACTGAGGAAATTAATAATGTTCATAGTTCTTGTAACGAGAAAATTAAATAACACATATAAAATTTCTGTACAAATGTAAAGCATACTAAAGTTATTACTGCCTTTGCTTTATGTCTCAACTGAAGACATTCCTCCCCACAAAGCCTTTTTTAACTATCACATTCCTCTGTGTTTGTGGTCTTTCTAAAGATTTATGGTATTTTTAATGCACTCATTTGAGAACTCATTTTTTAATTTTATGTATGTCTTCTATATTCATGCTTAAGTTATAGGATCTATAGCATAGGGAATCTCATATCTAAGTGAATACCCAGCTTCTAACTTATGAAGTTAACGCTAGCCAAAAGCACCCAGTAAGTGTTTTCTTATGAAATCAGTGATTCCACCTTTCATTCAGGTTTAATATCAGTCCACTCCAAACCTTATGAATCTGACTTAACTTTTTTTTTTTTTTTGAGGAAAAGAGCCAGTAATTATATTCTTACTGAGAGAAATAAAAGACCTGTGTAGGAGGAATTTTAGAAGGGTGTCTACCAAGGACCATTAAAGCCGATAAAATGAAAACATACTTTAGGGAAGAAAAAAGAGTAATGATCTATACTTGTAATGAAGTTCTGAAGATCTACCTATACACATGTGCTCCTGTTTTTAACTCTTAGGTCCTTACATGCAGAGTTTGTAAATATTTTGTGTATTGTCTTTGAGATGCGCAAACCTTGATGAGTTGGTCTGTAATCACATCCAAACACATCACAAAAATTGTACTGGATCTCTGGATACCATAGTGATGACACTAAGGGGTTGAAGAATACACTGAAAGAGTGTTTAGTTTCTTCACAAAACTTCCCTGGTGGCTCAGATGGTAAAGAATCTGCCTACAATGCAGGAGACTTGGGTTCAATCCCTGGATCACGAAGATCCCCTGGAGAAGAGAATGGCAACCCACTACTGTATTCTTGCCTGGAGAATTCCATGGACAGAGGATGTTGGTGGGCTACAGTCCTTGGGGTCGCAAAGAGTCCGACATGACTGAGCCACTAACACACTATATCTCCCATGTCAGTGTCTAATAAACTCCAGATGCTAGAGTACTTACAGTCTATTTTTAAACAGTGTGCAAATTGAGATAAACACACATATTCTTCTCTCTCTTGGGTACACGTCCTTTTCCTTCTTTCCTTATAGCAAAGCAGAGCCCATATTTAATACCCATAATTATCTGATTTTCCCTGTAGGCTCACTGTAAGACTTGTTAATCCCTAGAACATTGTGAAAACAATGTTTGGGTCTGTATTCAAGAATAGCATGGTACTTGTTACACTGGAAAATGTTTGAGTGTATCTTTTTTAAATAGGGCAATTCTGAATATTGACTTGTTTCCTAATTACATTCTAAAAAATTAAAAAAATCCAATTAATTCAAAATAATCACCTCTTTTTTTAACTTCACATTCCTTTGTAAGTCTCAACTACTTCTAAATAACATCAGACCTTCACTGGAACATTTAATTGTTCATCTTCAGTTCACTGATACATCAGGGTGTCGTTTTTGATAAAATATCAGCTCACATATTGTATAAAATAAAATTATTGTGTAGAATTTAATGACATAGCTCTTTCCTTTTATGAGTTCAGAAAATATCTCATTAGCAGTTTCACAAATTACCACAATAACTTATGCTGACATGCTCATTTATTCTCATTTATGGATAAATCTGGTTGACAAGCCTAATGAAATATTACAGGAATCCCAAGTCTATGATATGGATCAGGCATCATTAGAGAATCTCAAAATGAGAACTACTTGACTCAGGGTGGAGGGAAGTTCATTGGTGGGGCCATGAGCTGAGTGCACTTAGTCACTCTCCCCCATGTCCCTTGAGAAGGTCTGAGACTGGGGCCAAGAGCAGGCAGTAACAGGGCCTCCCTGGGCTTCCCAGAGGTGAGTTCCCAGAGAATGTGGCTCCATGCGCTAGAACAGACAGGACAGGAGATGCCATGGATCCCACCCTTATGGAGGGGCCTGGAAGGTGCCTCTTTAGCCAGAGCATGGAAAAGACTCATGACCACCAGGACTACTTAATGCAAACACTTCACTATAAAATGAAATATTGAGCTTCTACCAAATTTTACACTAAAAATGTACTTGTCTGTAGACACTTATCCTTAGTACAATGTGGAGATGTTCTTACTTCCCACTCATCAAGAACCACAGTGATTTCAACCATCTGCCTGATACTTCATGAGAGAAAATAATCCTGCAACATTGAGTTTTTCTTTGTTTTTAGAATATTATTTTGTGTTTTTTGCTTGATAAGTATGATAGTGAAGAAAAAACACAGATGTTAGTGGCTCAGTCATGTCTGGACTCTTTGTGACTACATGGACTGTGGCCCACCAGGCTCCTCTGTCAATAGAATTCTACATGCAAGCATATGGGAAGAGGTAGCCTTTGCCTTCTCCAGGGGATCTTCCCAATCCGGGGATCAAACCCAGGTCTACTGCATTTCAGGCACATTCTTTACCATTTGAACCACCAGTGAAGAGCTAATTATTATAACCCACTCTCAATGATCATTTCTAGAAATGAAAAGAATTTAGTATACAAAATCATTTGGAGTTGATACAAACACTTTTTATTTAAAAAAGCAAAATTATTTAAAATTGCTATGAAGAGACTAATGAACAAAAAGTTATACTTCAGTTGAGGTTTTTAAAAATTATCTTAATTGTTTAAGGAATTATAAGTGAACTTTTAGAGGTTTCCCTGGTGGCTCAGATAGTAAAGAATCTGCCTGCAATGCAGGAGACCCAGGTTCAAATCCCAGGCTCAGGAAGGTACCCTAGAGAAGGGAAGGGCAACCCACTCCATTATTCTTGCCTGGGAAATTCCATGGACAGAGGAGCCTGGCAGGCTCATGGGGTTGCAAAGAGTCGGACAAAACTGAGTGAGTAACAGTTTCAATTTTCAAGTGAACTTTTAAAGTATAACTTGGAATATATATTTTAACTGAACATCTGTGTAAAAGATACTAATTAAATATCATACAAAGATTGATAAAACAAAAATAGTTCATATTCTTTAAGAGATTATAGTCCAAAGTATTCTGAATATATCTATACAAACATTGATATTCAAAAATTGCTCAACTTCTTTGTTCATTTTAATGTATCTCTTCCTTCAACATAAAAATTTATTTTATTATTTCTTTACATACTATTATTGCCAAATTCAGACTTAAATTGACAAAAGTGGGGGAACCCACTAAACCATTCAGGTATGACCTAAATAAATCCCTTATGATTATACAGTGGAAGTGAGAAATAGATTTAAGGGACCAGATCTGACAGACAGACTGCCTGATGAACTATGGATGGAGGTTCGTGACATTGTACAGGAGACAGGGACCAAGACCATCCCCAAGAAAAAGAAATGCAAAAAAGCAAAATGACTGTCTGAGGAGACCTTATAAATAGCTGTGAAAAGAAGAGAAGTGAAAAGCAAAGGAGAAAAGGAAAGATATATCCATTTGAATGAAGAGTTCAAAAGCATGGCAAGGAGAGACAAGAATGCCTTCCGCAGCAATCAATGAAAAGAAATAGAGGAAAACAATAGAATGGGAAAGACTAGAGATCTCTTCAAGAAATAGAGATACCAAGGGAACATTTCATGCAAAGATGGACTCAATAAAGGAGAGAAATGGTATGGACCTAATAGAAGCAGAAGATATTAAGAAGAGGTGGCAAGAACACAGAAGAACTGTATAAAAAAGATCTTCATGACCCAGGTAATCATGATGGTGTGATCACTCACACTACCTAGAGCCAGACATCCTGGAATGTGAAGTCAAGTGCCGCTTAGGAAGCATCAGTACGAACAAAGCTAATGGAGGTGATGAAATTCCAGTTGAACTATTTCAAATCCTGAAAGATGATGCTATGAAAGTGCTGCACTCAATATGTCAGCAAATTTGGAAAACTAAGCAGTGGCCACAAACTGGAAAGGTCAGTTTTCATTCCAATCCTAAAGAAAGGCAATGCCAAAGAATGCTCAAAATATCACACAACTGCACTCATCTCACACGCTAATAAAGTAACGCTCAAAATTCTCCAAGTCAGGCTCCAGCAATACATAAGCCATGAAATTCCAGATGTTCAAGCTGGTTTTAAAAAGGCAGAGGAACCAGAGATCAAATTGCCAACATCCGCTGGATCATCAAAAAAGCAAGAGAGTTCCAGAAAAACATCTATTTCTGCTTTATTGACTATGCCAAAGCCATCGACTGTGTGGATCACAATAAACTGTGGAAAATTCTGAAAGAGATGGGCATACCAGACCACCTGACCTGCCTCTTGAGAAACCTGTATGCAGGTTAAGAAGCAACAGTTAGAATTGGACATGGAACAACAGAGTGGTTCCAAATAGGGAAAGGAGTACGTCAAGGCTGTATATTGTCACCCTGCTTATTTAACTTATATGCAGAGTACATCATGAGAAACGCTGGGCTGGAAGAAGCACAAGCTGGAATCAAGATTGCTGGGAGAAATATCAATAACCTCAGATATGCAGATGACAACACCCTTAAGGCAGAAAGTGAAGAAGAACTAAAGAACCTCTCAATGAAAGTGAAAGAAGAGAGTGAAAAAGTTGGCTTAAAGCTCAACATTCAGAAAACTAAGATCATGGCATCCGGTTCCATCAATTCATGGCGAATAGATGGGGAAACAGTGGAAACAGTGGCTTACTTTATTTTTGGGGGCTCCAAATTCACTGCAGATAGTGATTGCAGCCATGAAATTAAAAGATGCTTACTCCTTGGAAGGAAAGCTATGACCAACCTAGACAGCATATTAAAAAGCAGAGACATTGCTTTGCCAACAAAGGTCCGTCTGGTCAAAACTATGGTCTTTCCAGTAGTCATGTATGGATGTGAGAGTTGGACTATAAAGAAATCTCAACACCAAAGAATTGATGCTTTTGAACTGTGGTGTTGGAGAAGATTCTTGAGAGTCCCTTGGACAGCAAGGAGATCCAACCAGTCCATCCTAAAGGAGATCAGTCCTGGGTGTTCATTGGAAGGATTGATGTTGAAGCTGAAACTCCAATACTTTGACCACCTGATGTGAAGAGCTGACTCATCTGAAAATACCCTTATGTTGGGAAAGATTGAGGGCAGGAGGAGAAGAGGACAACAGATATGAGATGGTTGGATGGCATCGACAACTCAATGGACATGGGTTTGGGTGGACTCCAGGAACTGGTGATGGACAGGGAGACCTGGCGTGCTGCAGTTCATGGGGTCGCAAAGAGTCAGACATCACTGAGCGACTGAACTGAACTGAACTTACACACTATTTCATAATGCAGAAAAAGAGAGACTGCATGACTGCCTATGTGCTTAGAAGTCAGTTGTGTCTGACTCTTTCCAACTCCATGGACTATAGTCTACCAGGCTCCTCTGTCCATGGGATTCTCCCATTATGAATACTGATGTGGGTTGCCATTTCCTCCTCCAGTGGGTCTTTCTGAGTCAGGGATTGAACCCACATTTTTATCAGTAGTGCTACCTGGGAAACCCCCATGACTATCTATAGTAACTTTTTTTGATAGCTTCATACACATTTTTCATATTTATGGTGTGAAAAGCACACTATCTGTGGTGTGGATATTTTATTATACTTCATATATATGATAGTGCTTGGACAATCATAGGCTTGCAATATTTTAAAAGTACAGATCTAAATCTACTAATCCATTTCTTGTCATCCATTGCCTTCATTATACCATTGCAACATTAAATTGATATCAATTATAATTACTAATCATTAAAAAAAATTTACTGAAGAACCTCTATTAATAGCATAATTCATACAGTTCTTGACTACTTCTCCCATATTATCTGACAATGCTCTTTCACCTTTCTGTACACCTTCTAGTCACAACAAGCCTTCTCTCAATTCCTCAAACCACCAAGCTCATTCTTATTGTTTTTGACTTCTCATCTGTCTAAAACTCTGTTCTCCTAGATCTTCATGGCACTAACATAGTCTTACCACTCAGTTTCCAGCTTAAGGATCACATCCTCAGATATGCTTGTTCTGAAAAGTTTCTTTCAGTTCAGTTCAGTTCAGTCACTCTGTCATGTCTGACTCTTTGTGACCCAGTGAATCGCAGCACGCCAGGCCTCCCTGTCCATCACCAACTCCCGGAGTTTACTCAAACTCATGCCCATCGAGTCGGTGAAGTCATCCAGCCATCTCATCCTCTGTCGTCCCCTTCTCCTTCTGCCCCCAATCCCTCCCAGCATCAGGGTCTTTTCCAATGAGTCAACTCTTCACATGAACTGGCCAAAGTATTGGAGTTTCAGCTTCAGCATCAGTCCTTCCAGTGAAAACCCAGGACTGATCTCCTTTAGGATGGACTGGTTGGATCTCCTTGCAGTTCAAGGAACTCTCAAGAGTCTTCTCCAACACCATAGTTTAAAAGCATCAATTTTTTGGTGCTCAGCTTTCCTCACAGTCCAACTGTTACATCCACACCTGACCACTGGAAAAACCATAACCTTGACCAGATGGACCTTTGTTGGCAAAGCAATGTCTCTGCTTTTTAATATGCTGTCTAGATTGGTCATAACTTTCCTTCCAAGGAGTAAGCATCTTTTAATTTCATGGCTGCAATCACAATCTGCAGTGATTTTGGAGCCCCCCAAAATAAAGTCTGACATTGTTTCCACTGTCTCCCCATCTATTTTCCATGAAGTGATAGAACCAGATGCCATGATCTTAGTTTTCTGAATATTAAGCTTTAAGCCAACTTTTTCACTCTCCTCTTTCACCTTCATCAAGATGTTTTTTAGTTCATCTTCACTTTCTGCTGTAAGGTTGGTGTCAGCTGCATATCTGAGGTTATTGATATTTCTCCCAGCAATCTTGATTCCAGCTTGTGCTTCTTCCAGCCCAGGTTAGACCAAATGTAAACTCTCCTTTTATTACATTATTCTATTTTATCTTTTATCACAATATGAAACTAACTTAATTGTCCACTTATCTGCTGGCTCTTCCTCTAAAATAAAGAAAGGAATGAAGGAAGGAAGGAAGGGAGATACAAAAATAAATAAATAAAAAGAAACATAGAAATAATAAAAGGAACATGAAAACCTGGTCTTTGTTACTTTTCTTCATCAGCATTCTTTCGCACAACAGTGCCTGCCTTCTAGCATGTCTTATTAAAATATTTATTGAATAAATAAATGAATGAATATATAGTTCTGGCACCTAAAAGCATATCCTTTAGAGTAAAGAACATATTATTAAATAAAATGTTAATAAAAGTGTTCAGTGTTGTAGCAAGCATTTTATTTTTTTTAACTCCCATAGGAGCATAAAGAAAGAAACAGTGTTCTGCTATTGGAAACTTAGAGAAGCTTTGCAGAGGCATTAAATGTATAAGCTCCAACTGAATAGAAGGATGATTACAGAATTGTCATTCATACCAGAATACATTAAAGAGCAAAAGGCAGACAACGGGTATAAACTGGAAAATAGCAGATTAGGAGTGTGTGTGGAGGAAGACAGGAAGACTAAAACGGAGGATATTTTGGCTTAACATGATGTCAAATTAAAAAGTGCACACAAAAGAAATAGATTTTATCCTACAAGCAATAGTTTCTATTAAAGGTAGGGTATGGCAAGATGACATTTGTGTTTTGAAGATAACAACTCAAATATTCAATGTCTTTGTAAAACTTCCCTAAATTCCCATAAGCCCACTTGAGCATGGGAAGAATGTAGCTGAGTAGAAAGGAGGGTAAAGAGTTGAGAAATGAGATAAGGATGTGCTAGTGATATTATCCTTCTGTACAACAAAAACTCTGTACCTCCGGAAGTCTCTGGATTGCATGCAGAGCCAAGGGAGTTACAACAAAAACCTGGAATTTCAGAGTTGAATGGGAGGGAATGCAAAGAAGAAAGCCTTGGAGTTTAAATGAATGAGATAACACTGAAGACATCTTTTAAAAAAGAATAATAAGATTGAAAAAGAGCCTATTTCAGTACAAAATAAGAAAGAGAACACATGGAAAACCATTCTGTGCTAATCTGTTTAAGACTTTCTCTGACAGTTAAACTGATTGCATGCATTGACATAAGAAGTATTCAATATGTAACAATGAATAACTAATTTTATTGGCCATTTCCAATATGGAACAAGATAACAAAAAACAAGCAAAACCAAAAGTAAATTTTCTGCATTTTTAGTTCCATTGATGAAACAAGTGTAGATCCAATTTACAGCTTTGTCAATTTCATATTCTAGTTTAAACTAGTTTTTATTTAGACTTTCACTAAAACTGGTAAATAAAGATAGATATTTCTGTTAAGATTTAGGATAGCTAAGCAAGATAATAATATAAATAGAATGTAATATTATATTTATTTATTAATATAATAATATAAAAGAAAATATAAAGAACATGTTGGGCTGTATGTATTAGGCTGGGAAAGCAGAACTCTACATCATTTCATACCAGTAAAGAATGCTAAACTCTTTACAGGATGGATATAAAGTGGTCCTTTTCCCTCTGTTAAAATGCAGAGTTGTTCTTTTCTGCTCAAACCACTTTTTATGATAATGGCTTTAGGAGTGGAAGTGAAGAATAATTCATCTAACTGAAACTTAAAACACTACCGATAGGCAGAAAGTAATTACCTATATGATACAAACTACCCAAGCTCTTGGAATAACATCCATATCTTTATGAAAAGTGTTATGAAATTATTCAAAACCATGAGCATCATGGGACATTCATTTACATCTTATCTGCCCCTCTCAGAGTTCTATGGGATGCTTAAATAGAAGTAGAATAAATAAGAGCAGCAAGGTAATCCTCCTATTATATTCAGCAATGGTGAGATCCTACTGTGTCTAGTTGCACACCTTGGAACTTAAGAAGAATGAAGAGAATTCAGGGTAAAGGAAGAAAAATAACAGAAGGGTTAGAAAAATGGGAATCCCAAGAAAGGTAAGAAAGATTTTCATTATTTAGTTTAGAGAAGAGCTGGTTGAAAAGCCCTTAACAGTCTTCACTGAAGAGCTATTCCACAGATTGTGGTGATCAGCTCTTTTCATTTTTGTTGAAAACAAAACAGACAAAAATGAATTTTAATACCAAAATAAGGAAAGAAAGAAAGAAGTTTTTGATAAAGGGAGGGCTGTTGGACATTAAATCAACTTCTAAGAGATTTCAGAATTTTGTAATTGTGGAAATTTTTTAAAAATAAAATTTTAATTATTTGTGACTTTGAGGTCAAGGGAAGGACAAGATGACCTTTTAAGATGATTTCCATGACTTCAATTCAAAGACTGCATTACAAAAGAAGACAGGACATCCATTATTCACCAAGATGGATTGTGTAGATAGGAGAAACAAAAATAAGTACAAAAGGCAGACAAATGTGGCATCTCTTCTTGAAGTTATTTACTAATTTGTATAAATGCTTTCTTCATGTGACAATGAAGGAAGTGCTTTTTCTCTCTATTTGACACACAGAGACTTACGTACAAATAAGTAGATACATACACACTTCAAAGAAATGAGAAAATAATTCTTTCCCCTAATGAGAACTTTTCTTCTCAAGACAAGTTCCTTCCAGATTCACATGAGATGGGATCTCCCACTCTATATTAACACAGAAATAAAAAAGAAAACCTTAGAGCTGCTGATTTAACCCTTCAGTGACACTGTGGGAAAGTTTGAGATTGAGAATATAGAAAAAAGCTTTTAAACTTCAGTATGCATAGAAACTACCCACAGGTTTGTTAAACGTGTACATCCATGGCTCAAGCCCTCAGAGATTCTAATTCAGATGCACCCAGGGATCTGCATTTCTAGCAACAGTTCAGGTAATTATGATGCTGGTTTCTGAAGACTACAATGGCAGGAACAATGATCTAGAAACTTTGGTTCTGGTTCATTTATACATTTATTCAATATATTTTCTAGTAACTGTACATAGTTAAGTTAGAGATTAATTAAGTTATAAAATCACCTTGGAAAAATAATGTGTAATCAAAATTGTCCCTGAAACTCCCAAACGTCACCCGTAAATTAGAGTGTGATGTGTGTACTAATACAAAAACACACTATGGTCTAAGAAATACTTAGATAATCCAAGACACATTTAACTAAAATCAGTTCAGTTTGCCAAAGCACAACTATTCACACCAAACTACCATTAAGATATAATAATTGATTTCTAACTGTTAATATGTAATCAATAGATAATTCTAAAATTAATATGCTTGTCGACAAGGTTTAATATTAGCCCTATGTAACAGGGAGGCCTGGCGTGCTGCAGTTCATGGGGTCACAAAGAGTCGGACACGACTGAGTGACTGAACTGAACTGAATTGCACCATATATGCTAACAGTTCTAAATGCGGTTGTGAGGATTAAATAAGATAATAAATGTGGAAATATCAAATACAAGGTTGGATGCCCAATGCTTTCTAAATTTCTAGTTAGATTTTGCCTAATTACTACCACAACAACTTTTTTTCTTTGAAAATTATGGAGAAGGACTTGATGAACAGATTCTCAAAACTCAAAATCTGTGCTCCCAAACATAATCTCCCCTTCTCCATTAGCTCTTTAATGCAATAAGAGATTTGCTTCATGACATTTTAGGCACAGAGTTAGATGATAAAAGCAGCTGATGAATTAAATGCAGGATGGCAGTAACCGACAAAACATTGTAAAGCAATTTTCCTCCAATTAAAAGATAAATTTAAAAAATAGATAAATAAATGCTGCTTGATATGACTTGCATGTTACAATAATCTGTGGAAAATTCCTAAAGAGATGGGCATACCAGACCACCAAGTCTGTCTCCTGAGAAACCTGTATGTGTATCAAGAAGCAAGTTATAACAGGACAAGGAATAACTCACTGGTTCAAAATTGGGAAAGGAGTACAACAAGGCTATATATTGTCACCCTGCTTATTTAAATTCTATGCAGAATACATCATGTGAAATGCCAGGCTGAATGAGTCACAAACTGGAATCAAGATTGCCAGGAGAAATATCAACATCCTCAGATATGCACATGATACCATTCTAATGGCAGCAATTGAAGAGGAACTAAAGAGACTCTTGATAAGAGTGAAAGAAGAGAGTAAAAAAACTGGCACAAAACTCAACATTCAAAAATACTAAGATCATGGCATCTGGTCACACCACTTTATGGCAAATAGAAGGGGGAAAAGTGGAAGCAGTAACAGATTTTGTTTTCTTGGTTTCCAAAATCACTGTGGATGGTGATGACATCCATGACAAACCCAGACAGTGTATTAAAAAGCAGACACATCACTCTGCCAAAAAATGTCCATATAGTCAAAGCTTTGGTTTTTCCAGCAATCATATACGGATGTGAGAGTTGGGCCATAAAGAATGCTGAACACTGAAGAATTGATGCTTTCGAATTGTGGTGCTGGAGAAGGTCTTGAGAGTCCCTTGGACTGCAAGGAGATCAAATCAGTCAACCCTAAGGAAATCATCCCTGAATATTCATTGGAATGACTGTTGCTGAAGCTGAAGCTCCAAAACTTACCTGATGCGAAGAGCCGACTCATTGTAAAGACCCTGATGCTCGAAAAGGCAAAAGGAGAAAGGGGTGACAGAGAATGAGATGGTTAGATAGCATCACTGACTCAATGGACAGGAATCTGAGAAAACTCCAAGAGATAGGGTGCTGGGGTCCATGGGGTTGCAAAGGGTTGGACACGAATTAGTGACTGAACAATAAGTGACAAAAACATGATCTGCCTGTATCACCATTTGACCATTATGAGTCTAAGTTTTCTCAGGGGTTTGGACTATATAAACTCAACATATACATTACCATATGTAAAATAGATAGCCAGTGGGAATTTGCTGTATGATGCAGGGAACCCAAAGCTGGTGTTCTGTGACAACCTAGAGGGAAGGGATGGGAAATCAAGTGAGAGAGAGAATTAAGAGGGAGGGGACATGCGTATGCCTATGGCTGATTTGTGTTGATATATGGCAGAAACCATTACAATATTATAAAGTAATTATCCTTCAATTAAAATTAAATTAAAATAAATGAACTAAAAATTTTGCTCCCAGCTTTAAATTTTCATGCTTCTATATAGTTTTAGACTTCCCTGGTGGCTCAGATGGTAAAGAATCTGTCTGTAATGCAGGTTCAATCCCTGGGTCAGGAAGATCTCCTGGAGAAGGGCATGAGAGCCTACTCCAGTATTCTTGTCTGGAGAATCCCATGGACAGAGGAGCCTTGTTGGCTTCAGTTCATGGGTTGCAAAGAGTTGCCACAACTGATTAACACATATGATTTTCACATTCCTGTTTGTTTTGTTTTATCCCAGGTTACAAACATCAGCTGACCACTCATAGTACCCCTTCAAGTAATTCATTTCATCATTCTGAACCAGATATCAAAAGAAAATACAGAAAATTCGTTAAAATCATGTTTATGAAAATCATTCACACCTGGATTTAAAACTGGCTCTGACCTTTAGTAACTGTGCATTTATTAAACTTTCTAAAGTTATATTTCTCAATTTAAATGAGTAAAATATTACATACCTCTCATAAGTTTTGAAGAAATCAAATACTGTATATAAAGAACTTACTATGATATTTGGCATAAAGTAAGCACTGACAAAGTCATAGATGTTAATTCAGTTGTCCTCATACTGAAATGATCATTGTTACCCCTCCTAAACCTGACTTCTAATTTTTGTTTATGTAAAACTCAAAAACAAGTCATAAAAAACTGCAAAAGTGGAATGTCAGCAATTCATTAATTAGACTCCTGTTCATACTTGTTAACAATTAAGCTTGTCTAATTAAACAAAAGCCTCTCAACTATTCAGATAAATTATATTTATATATTACAGATATTTAAATTGCACATACCACATTTTTCTCATAGGAAGCAGGTTTTAGAGAAGCATTCCTTTTTCATTAATAAGTGATTGTTTCTCTTAAAGTTATTTAACATAACAAATAAATCTGACAATAGTCTGCCCTGTTCCTAAAAAAAATGCATTTAGTTATTAGCATTAATAATGACATGGCTTTAATTGCATAAACTATAATGGAACTCAGAATATAAGCCAGTGGTATTGTGAATTGTCTTTTCAGGCCCATTAAGTAAGGTTTTTTTTTTTTTTTTACATTTTAAAGTTTGTTACAAAAGAAGATATTCTCCCAAGTATGTAAGACCAAAATATTTTCACAAGTTAAGGTTTCAAAGATTGCTTTTACAACAAAGAAAATTTAAGAGAATACTTCAGAATTACCTTAATAAATTACATAATTTCTAATGCTTATTTGGCATGAGCAATGAAAAGTGAACTCTCTTATTCATTCTTATTAAATAAAAGGGAGGTTTACAATGTTCATATAGTCTGGTTGCTCTAGAGTTTGCATATATGTAACTTGCCTATATTCATAAAATTAGCATATATCAGTATCCACTAAATCTAATTTGAGTGCAACTTAATCATTAAAGATTTAGAAAGCAACTCACGATATTTTAGTGCTCTGGGTTATCATTTAAAAATCAGTAATAATTACAACTAGAAATATCTATTTAATAAACTCTTAAAGAGCATTGTTCCTAAGTCTAGTTTTTTATTTTTACTTAGTTCTCTCTTTTTTCTTCCCATCAGTATTCTAAACTCATTAATTCCCATGGTCTCAGGAAACTCAGTCCTGAATTCCTCTGTCTTTAACATTTCCATCAGACTTTATTCAAGGGTTCCTTTCATTCCTACTATAAGCACATAAAAGAGTTCTTCAATTTTGAACAAATCAAAGAGAAAAGAAAAGCTTTTAATTTTCTTTCTCTTCCACTGCTCACTAGTTTTTGAGCAGTGACAAAACCCTCCTGGACATGATATATGCCCATTATTTCTCCACACCATCAACCCATCTATTATCTTTCTAATACATGATATCTGTTTGCTTTTCCAGAATCTTCTTTCTCAAAAGTTTCTATTCTTATCACTGCTTTTATCTGCCAAAAGCACTTCTATTGTTTCCTGTTTAATAATCTGCAATTCCCTATTGCCACTACATCAAGTGCAAACTTTTCTGTCTAGCTTTCAAGACTTGCCATGATCTAATTGAACCTATTCTATCAAGGATGAATAAGCAGTCACTCTCTAAAATACACACACAGTTATACAGTCAAGCTGGTATTTTCACCATCCACTCTGCACATAATGTTTCTTTCTTAAATTGTCACTTTCTTAATGTTCTTTCTTTCTGGGATTGTTACTTTGTCATGAAGTTGTGTCTGGCTCTTTTGCGACCCCATGGACTATAGCCCACCAGGCTCCTCTGTCCATGGGGTTTTCCAGGCAAGAATACTAGAGTGAGTTGCCATTCCCTTCTCTAGGGGATCTTCCCAACCCAGGGATCGAAACTGCATCTCCTCCATTGGCAGGCAGATTCTTTACCACCGAGCCATCTGGGAAGCCTATTCCTTATCAATTTATATCTAGATTACCTTCTTGGCCAGGATGATGCATTATCTTCAAGGGCACCATCTTTTACTCAAGTTCTCACTTACATTTTATTCTCTTGAATTTATGAAATATGTGGTTGTTTTCTACTTGTTTTTATACCAATGAACTTCTAATTTTTTTTTAACCAAATGGTGTAAATAATGACTTTTATCCATTCTTCCATTCTTCCTTTCATCTACAAGCACCCTGGGGTCCACATGGCGAGGGTGACAAGTTCGTTAGTTCCACAGGCTATATACACTAGAGTCATCATTTATACATAAAGATATGAAGGTGACTCCCAAGATTGTTGAGGAGAGAGCCCACATTGTAATAAAAATGGCCCTATAATCATAGGAGATGAATATTTATTGGAAGGACTGTTGTTGAAGCTGAAGCTCCAGTACTTTGGCCAAATGATGTGTGGAGCTGACTCATTGGAAAAGACCCTGATGCTGGCAAAGATTGAAAACAAAAGGAGAAGGGGGTGGCAGAGGGTGAGATAGGTAGATAGCATCACAGACTCAATGGACATGAATTTGAGCAAACTCCAGGAGATAGTGGAGGACAGAGGAGCTTGGTGGCTACTGTCCATGGGGTCACAAAGAGTCAGACAGGATTTAGCAACTGAACAACAACAACAGTAATAATCATAGAAGATTTCTTTCAATATATGTTTCTTATTTTTAAAAAAATGTTCTGTATTTAGGTCAAAGTGCATATAGATGAAACATTGCTATATAGGGCTTTCCTGGTTGTTCAGGGGTAAAGAATCTGCCTGCCAATGCCTGCAATGCAGGAGACGTGGGTTCGATCCCTGGGTTGGGAAGATACCATGCAGAAGAAAATGGCAACTCATTCCAGTATTCTGGCCTGGGAAATCTCATGGACAGAGGAGCCTGGCAAGTTAAACTTCAACACTGAATCTTAAGAATTTGTAAATTTTGAGCATTGGTCAGTAGCTACTGCAACTTCTGCTCCCAACATAGAGTCATTCATACTATAAAGACGGTCTGAGGAAAAATTACTCTCAAATTCCTTCTTTGCAGATTGAAGTTATTTTTATCAGGAAAATATAGGAGATCCTCAACTTATTATTCCTATTCAACTCATCTCAGGTTCAGAAACAGTACTATGGGTATCTATCTACAATCATTGATTTAGAAGAAATTTAAAAATATACCAAAGTCTGGGGAGCCTTGTACTATAAGAGATTCTAGTGGTCTAAGAGAATTGATGGTTTCCTAGGTGAGCAATTTTCTGCCAAAAAGTATCTTAAGCATAAAAAGAAATAAATTCCATTGGTTATAATAATAAATCACCCACACAATTTTAAAGTACTTATCTTTTTAACAAAATATATACTTTTTTGCCAACTATTTGGAAATATAAACTACAAATGTCTCTGGACTTAGGTTCATTTTCTTAAAACAGAATTTGGCATCAATTTTTAAATTTTCTGGTAAAGCAATGTAGGTTTGAATTAGCATTTCCAACTCTAATAATATGAATACATTATATTGATAGTGCTATTAGAATACAGACAGGAAAATGGTAGTCTCATTATAACTATTCATAAAGATAATGCATATCATTTTCTAGTATTTGAGGGAGTATCTTTTGATATACACATTTGAATTCAAGGAGATTTATGCCTGTATAAGGATTATATCACAACCTTTTTTATGTTTTATCCTATTGTATGAATTTTACCGAAGACATTATTTTATGGATTATAATTCTTTTGATAATGCATTAACATTTCAAATAAGGAACACATTGTGACACTTCGTGGGTCTCAGTCTATTTCTTTACAGGAAAAAGAAAAAGAATGGAGGAAAACTTTCTATCTTATGTTAATCCAGAAATGCCAAAAGAAAATCAGAATCTTTAACTTGTTCCTGAAAAGAAAATTCTGTTACTGGGAGGGTCTGGTTCAGGGATAAATAAGGTCATTCTTGTTCTGGGAGGCAGGCTGTTCCCTGTCAGATATAAGTGATAAAATGAGAATAAAGGAGATGATTAAAGGGAAAAATTTTGGCCTGTCAAGAGGCTAAAGGAGTGGTTCAGACCTCCTGCTATTTAGAGCCTGCATTTATGCTCTGACGTTGAGAAACCTTAGCTAGTGTCTCTCGGTAGGGCTTGGGCAGTTGGGAAAGAAGGAGACTTAATCTGAGGAAACAGGAATTCAGGGATGCTTCAGAGCAGAAAATGATCTGCCTTCTACATATGCACAAAAGAGGGAAGATTGCTTTTAAATTAATATAATCTTTTCTGTAGCAATTCTTTCTCCAATTAGCATGCTCTTAATCGCTTATGTTTCCCCTTTGGTTAGTTGAGTTTTCTCCACTGTTTTGCACAGTACAAAAATAAAAACAAATGTAGGCATTCATGTAGTATTCATCTCCTGAAAATAAATGAGCATCACCTAATGATATGCCTTCTAATGAATTCATCAATTTAGCATATATCTCTATTGGAAATTACAACATGTCACTATGAAAAATGCCATTTATTTACAAAGCAAATGGTTTATATTACAAACAGACTTATTAGAGAAAGTAAAGATATTCCACCACTTGGAAATCCATAAAGTGAGTGACCCACCAGATCTTGGTAGTATGGAAACAAACTGCAATCAATTTTGCAGAAGCTTTATATTCAAATGCAGCTAAAGTGTCAGACCTTAGCTTCAGGCCAACTTCAATGTAGTATTTATTAATAATACTAAAACCCACAATAACCTGAATAAATAGCATACATTTTCTTCCTAGGATCTCAAAGTGCTTCTCCTAAATTATCTAATTTGTTCTTATGACACATTTCTTTAAGGGAAAGAAGGCAAATACTAGAGGTAATCTTAATGTATACTTTACCAAACAACCTCGAGAGGATCTTGGAACATTCTGGTACTGAAACCTGAAGGCTTATAGCCAATTGGCTACATGTCTGGTGGTCTTGTAGCTGGGCTTTCTAATGGACAACTTGGGGCTGGGGGAAGGGTTGGCTTTATAGGGAGGGTGGAGTAGGTGATTACCCAAGACTTAAGAGATGTATACTTAAGAGATGCTTGGAATATAAGTTAATATACGAAATCTCACTGTGAATTGAGGTTTGGTGACAATACCCTACTTAAGTGTAATACTGCCTTACAGCTTACAGTTTCACTTAGGAATATCTATAAAAATATTAGCATACATTATTTCACCAGCAATTTTATTAACTGTGAGTTTATAATGAAAGAAAAATACATCAATTAGGTTTGTATAGGGACTATAAAGTTAGTATTTTCATAAGAATTTCATAATTAGAGTGTTAATTACAGTTCTAACACTGTAATAGATCTGACAGAGAAAGAATAAAAAGTACCAAGGCTATCCAGGCATAGGCAGGACTTCAGGATTCCAGAGAGGTAGCAGGAAATCCAGGAAGGAATACAGAAGTAAAGGGAAGATTTATCAAAAGGAAAAGTGATGAAGACAAATTGAGATATCTTTCGTAATACTGCATATCATTAGAGATAAAAATGACAGGCCCATAACTCTGGGTTTTGTAGATTGTTCCAGATTTTATTCTTTAGTACTAATGATTTGTGTGCATGTTTAGTCACTCAGTTGTGTCTGGCTCTTTGTGACCCCATGGACTGTAGCAGGCCAGGCTTCTCTGTCCATGGGATTTCCCAGGCAAGAATACTGGAGTGGGTTGCCATTTTCTCTTCCAGGGGATCTTCCTGACCGAGGGATCAAACCAGCACCTCTTGCATCCCCTGCACTGGCAGGCGGATTCTTTACTGAGCTCCCTGGGAAGTGCGCTAAGACTACTTATCTACAGTTGCTATAGAGACTTGCTGTTTTACGAGAGAACCAAACATATAAGAAGTTTTCCGAACAGTGACACTCCTAGAGAACAGAGAAAACAGCCTGTGGTACCCACCACTCAAGAGGAATTAGCTTTATATATATGTGTGTGTGTGTGTGTGTGTGTGTGTGTGTGTGTGTAATTAGATTATCTCAACTATTACAAGGTTATTTTAGGTGTTGTAAAAAATTAAACCTCTAATCTTAGCCTTACTTAAACTATAGGGAGTGAACGTGTGAAAGGTTAAATATAACTAAAACCAAGTCAACCTTTCCAATTAGTACAAGAAGTTTCATATTGCTATACCCTTTTTACAAAGAGGGCTGGACACCTATCCAGGAGAAAGATGTAACTTTCTTCCTAAGTCAGAAGTTAGTTTATTTCTTAGTCCAGTGAATACAGTCTGATTTGTTATTTCTTTTGCTATTTTTATGGAAAGAACATTTCTTCTCATGCTGTCAAGACTTCCTCACACTTAATTTCCCTCAACCCCTCCCCTAAAATATTCCCCTTCTATGATTACCTGTTTTTAACGTCCAAAGAAACTGATGCAAATTAAGCCAGAAATCTCTTTAAGCAGACTCTCCAGAAACAAACTCAATTCCCATTTAAATTGTTCAGTAGAATGATACACCTCTGATGTTCAGGAGAGCTTCCAGGTGGTTTAGTGGTAAAGAATCTCCCTGCCAATGCAGGAGATGGTGGTTCAGTCCCTAGGTCAGGAAGATTCCCTGGAGGAGAAAATGGCTACCCACTGCAGTATTCTTGCTGGACTCTCCCATGGACAGAGGAACCTGCTGGGCTACCCTCCATGGGGTCACAGTCAGACACCTTAGTGACTGAGTGTACAAGTGTGCACACACACATGTGCGTACACACACACGCACACCCCATAGGCTTTCTCCCAACACCATAATAATACGACAGACTTTCATGTGGCCATAGGTTTGCATTATCCTTCACTTCTTTGTTAGTTTTTGTCACACAGAGGAAAACATTTATGGTTTCTGAATATAAGTTAGCGCACAGACTGAAATGTGGGAAGTCAGGTTGTTATGATGATTGAAGATTTAAGTTTAAAACGAAGAAAATGGAACTTAAGTACTAGTTATATTACTTAGGAACTGTTGACCTTAATCAAATCATTTAAAATCAATGAGCTTCAGTATCTTTTCCCCCTGTAATACATGATAATATGTTTTGTTTTCACTATGAGACTGTTAGAAGAGAAAGGCATATACATGTATTTCAGAGCATTTTTAAACATGACACTTTATCAATATAAGCTTAACACATATTGATTTCTTTGCTAGGCATTTCCTAGGCTATGAAACTATAGAAAGAATAGGCTCATCTAAAAAAGGAGATTTAGTGAGACAAAGAAGTTAAGTTGAAAATGTTAACTAATTTATGAACTTTGATCTCAGTGCAATGTTCAGCTAGGGTCATCTCTAGTATATAAACTCTATCACAGAAATGCATTAAGAGTTATCATAAAATTGCAAATCCCTGCAGACTTTGAAAATGACTTTCTCATAACATACCCCTTATGAATGTCTGTAGTTCTTGTGCAAAGGCTTTTTTCCCCTAGTTACATAAAAATCTAAAAGTGATCTTTCTCACTTTGATATCTGGCTGTCAGTTTCTGGGACTAACTGCGCTGAAACACTATCTCAAGCCATCAACAGCAGCATTTCCAGGTTTTTAGCATTTATCGTTCCTGACATCTGTTGGGGATATCTCCTCTACTTGCTTTCAGCCCCTGTCTATTAAACTACCCAAACATTAATTTATTAGTAGCTAAACCAGGGTTAGTGAGATTCCACAGATATCATACGATCTGCATTCATCTAAGCATCTATGTTGAGCTTTTGCTACAGGGTCTTGCATTGATTATTAGCTGGGATAAATCCCAAAGTACTATATTCTTCAAGGAGAACCAAAACATGGCTTTGAACCCAGAGTAACTGAGAAAGCAGAGCTTTGCAAAATTAGAATTCATCTTCAGGATGCATGCATTCATTTTTAGATAGAAGACCATTTGTAGTTTCATTTTTTTTAAAGTAAAGCTTTAGGAAGAATTAAGCTTAAACTCACTGGTTGCTCTAAGTTAAATATGCTTGTTTATTTTGTTTGGCAAAATTTCTTTAACTTTTTTATAATATATTTGTCCATTCTATTTACACTATTGTCCCTGTAGCGCAGATGGTCAAGAATCTGCCTGCGATGCAGGAGACCTGGGTTCAATCCCTGGGTCACGAAGATCCTCTGGAGAAGGACATGGCAATCCACTCCAGTATTCTTGCCTGAAGAATTCCATGGACAGAGGAGCCTGGTGGGCTACAGTTCGTGGAGTCGCAAAGAGTCAGACACGACTGAGCGACTAACACACACACACACACACACACACACATTTACACTAGAGGTTTCTATAGGTTTCATAACCCTTAAAGGCCATCTAAGCCATTTGCCTCTTATTTTTAAAGGAGCTAGTAAGGCTTCAGTCATTTCAGTTCAGTCTCTCAGTCGTACCTGATCTTTGTGACCCCATGGACTGCACATGCCATGCTTCCCTGTCCACCACCAGCTCCCAGAGCTTGCTTAATCTCATATCCATATAGTCAGTGATGTCACCCAACCATTTCATCCTCTGTCGTCCCCTTCTCCAGCACTCAATCATTCCCAGTATCAGATCCTTTTCCAATGAATCAGTTCTTCGCATCAGGTGGCCAAAGTATTGGAGTTTAAGCTTCAACATCAGTCCTTCCA
This sequence comes from Cervus canadensis, assembly GCF_019320065.1. Lineage (NCBI taxonomy): Eukaryota > Metazoa > Chordata > Mammalia > Artiodactyla > Cervidae > Cervus > Cervus canadensis. The sequence continues at coordinate 76,485,508 of NC_057392.1, forward strand.
GTGAATATTCAGGGTTGATTTCCTTTAGGATTGACTGGTTTGATCTCCTTACCATTTACAGGAGTCTCAAGAGTCTTCTCCAACATCACAGTTCAAAGCATCAATTCTTTGGCAGTCAGCTTTGTTTATAGTCCACCTCTCACATTCATGCATGACTACTGGAAAAACCATAGCTTTGACTAGACAGATCTTTGTTGGTAAAGTAATATCTCTGCTTTTTAATATGCTGTCTAGGTTGATCATAGCTTTTCTTCCAAGGAGAAAGTGTCTTTTAATTTCATGGCTGTAGTCACCATCTGCAGTGATTTTCAGTTCAGTTCAATTGCTCAGTCGTTCCAACTCTTTGCAACCCCATGAACTGCAGCAGGCCAGGCCTCACTGTCCATCACCAACTCCCAGAATTTCCCCAAACTCGTGTCTATTGAGTCGCAGTGATTTTGGAGACCCCCCCAAAATAAAGTTTCTCATTGTTTCCATTGTTTCCCCATCTATTTGCCATGAAGTAATGGGACCGGAAGCCATGACCTCAGTTTTCTGAATGTTGAGTTTTAAACCACCTTTTTCACTCTTCTCTTTCACTTTCATCAAAAGGCTTAGTTCTTCTTCACCTTCTGCCATAAGGGTGGTGTCAACTGCATATCTGAGGCTATTGATATTTCTTCCACTAATCTTGGTTCGAGCTATGATGTACTCCTTTCCCAAATTGGAACCAGTCTGTTGTTCCATGTCCAGTTAACTGTTGCTTCTTGACCTGCATTCAGATTTCTCAGGAGCCAGATCATGTGGTCTGGTATTCCCACCTCTTTAAGAATATTTTAGTTTGTTGTGATCCACACAGTCAAAGGCTTTGGCATAGCCAATAAAGCAGAAAAAATTGTTTTTCTGGAACTCTCTTGCTTTTTCGATGATCCAACGGATGTTGGCAATTTGATCTCTGTTCCTCTGCCTTTTCTAAATCCAGCTTGAACATATGGAAGTTCCCAGTTCACGTACTCTTGAAGTCTGCCTTGGAGAATTTTGAGCATTACTTTGCTAGCACGTGAGATGGGTGCAATTGTGTGATATTTTGAACATTCTTTGGCATTGCCTTTCTTTGGGATTGGAATGAAAATTGACCTTTTCCAGTCCTGTGACCACTGCTAATTTTTCCAAATTTACTGGCATATTGAGTGCAACACTTTTAACAGCATCACTTGAATGCATAGCATATTGAATGCAGCACTTAAACAGCATAAGGTTTATAATGAAGTAACTTTCCCAAGACTACCCTCCGAGTCAATAAAAAACTCTTTTCCATTGAACATCATTTTTATTACAAAATACTATGTTCCTGGGGACAGGGATCATTCTTTAAAAAAATCTTTCCAATATTATTTCCTTTTAAAACTATATTCTTCATTCTTTATCATGCCAATAAAGAAAATAAGGATATTGTTGGTGTATATTTTCAAAGTGTGTATTCTACCTAAAGTAATGATGGAAGATAATTGAATATGGGGGATTAATATACAAGAATTTTACTTACAATTTACATTAAAATCTGGAGAAAACATATAAATAAAAACTACATCTAGAAAACATTCATAGGAATTAATTTAACAGACATCTTTAATGACAATTGATGTGTTTTGAACAGGTACTGTGATGTGAACTTTTATTATCTTATTTTAGTATCAACATGATTATATGAATTAGGTCTATTTATGCCACTTATTTTTGCAGAAGAGGGAAGTGAGGTACTACAAGAATTCAGTTTTAAATGTATATAGGATTTTGACATTTGAACATAAAACGTTCATTACAATGTATTCAATATTTACAAGATTTTACACGCATAGGGCATATAGATCTTGCATATGTCATTTATCACTTATTGCTATTACTATAACTCTTTGTGTTCAAATAGATGGGGATACAGTGGAAACAAAATATTTTGTATTCCAAAATAACTGCAGTTGGTGACTGTAACCATGAAATTAAAAGATGTTTGCTTCTTGGAAGAAAAGCTATGACAAACCTAGACAGTGTATTAAAAAGCAAGGACTTTACTTTGCCAACAAAGGTTCGTATAGTCAAAGCTATGGTTTTTGCAGTAGTCATGTATGGATGTGAGAGCTGAACCATAAAGAAGGCTGAGCACTGAAGAATTGATGCTTTCAAACTGTGGTGTTGGACAAGACTCTTGAGAGTGTCTTGGACTGCAAGAGATCAAACCAGTCAATCCTGAGGGAAATCAATCATGAATATTCATTGGAAGGACTGATGCTGAAGCTGAAGCTCGAATACTTTGGCCACCTGATGCAAAGAGCCAACTCACTGGAAAAGACACTGATGGGGGGAAATATTGAAGGCAGGAGGAGAAGGGGACAACAGAAACTGAGATGGTTGGATGGCATCACCGACTGGATGGACATGAGTTTGAGCAAGCTCTGGGAGTTGGTGATGGATAGGGAAAGCTGGCGTGCTGCAGTCCATGGGGTTGCAAAGAGTCGGACACAATTGAATGACGGAACTGAACTGAACTGAGGGAAAATACTGGATATCTCAAAAGGTATCTAAGTAAGAGAAAAACACGTAATTATTCTGCAATAAATACTAAAACAGTGGATAAATGCATGCACTAAATAGCCAGCACTTGTTGTAACTGGAATAGATGATAAATAAAAAGAAGTTTTGAGGTGGGCGCTAAGTACTCCCATAGAGCTATTAGTGTCCCTAAGAGTTTTCAGACCCAGGACAAAAAATAATTTTCTCTTTTATCTGGCTAACTCACCTTCATCAGGTTTAAAAATACTGATTTATAGATTTTTCCATTTAAAAATATGTATTATATTAATACTGTTTTTCAGTTCAGCTCAGTTCATTCCCTCCGTCGTGCCCGACTTGACAACCCTGTGGACTGCAGCACGCCACACTTCCCTGTCCATCACCAACTCCCAGAGCTTGCTCAAACTCATGTCCATCCAGTCAGTGATGTCATCCAACCATTCATCCTCTCTTGTCCTCTTCTCCTCCTGTTCTCAATCATTCCCAGTATCATGGTCTTTTCCAATGAGTTGACTCTTTGCATCAAGTGGCCAAAGTACTGGAGTTTCAACTTCAGCATCAGTCCTTCAAATGAGCACCCAGGACTGATCTCCTTTAGGATGGACTGGTTGGATCTCCTTGCAGTCCAAGGAACTCTCAAGAATCTTCTCCAACACCACAGTTCCAACACATCAATTCTTTGGTGCTCAGCTTTCTTTATAGTCCAACTCTCACATCCATACATGACTACTGGAAAAAACCATAGCTTTGACTTGATGGACCTTTGTCAGCAAAGTGATATTTCTACCTTTTTTTTCTTTTCCTACTTTGTAATATGCTGTTTAGGTTGGTCATAGCTTTTCTTCCAAGAAGAAAGTGTCTTTTAATTTCATAGCTGCAGTCACCATCTGCAGTGATTTTGGAGCCCAAGAAAATAAAGTCGTTCACTGTTTCCATTGTTTCTCCATCTATTTGCCATGAAGTGATGGGACTAGAGGCTATGATATTAGTTTTTCGAATGTTGACTTTTAAACCAGCTTTTTCACTCTCCTTTTTCACTTTTATCAAAAGACTCTTTAGTTCCTCTTCACTTTCTGCCATAAGGGTGGTGTCATCTGTGTCTCTGAGGTTATTGATATATCTCTCGGCAACTTTGATTCCAGCTTGTGCTTCATTCAGGCTGGCATTTCACATGATGTACTCTGCATAGAAGTTAAATAAGCAGGGTTACAATATACAGGGTTTGGGTTTCTCTTATTACTTGTGCTCATCAGGAAATTGAGGTCAACCTGATTAGCTTTTATCTAAAGTGACTGTTATCTAACTACCTCAGAGACCAATGACCTAAAGCAGAATAACAACAAAATACAGAATTTAAAAAAAATACAGAATTAATGAATTTATGAGGAAATATCTTCAATAAATCACTATATTTTATTTACTTTTACAATTCAGTAAACTATTACAAATCTGGCCTTCTTATCTATAAAAATAAACTGATAATCTATCATGATACCTAGGAGAGATTATTTTTAAATTTTCCTACTGAATGATAAATTAGCAGGCAATATTATCCATCAGGTTTTATGAAAGCACAGCTAGGAAAGCTTAGTTGATGCAGAATTTAAGGACGTTAACGCATGCCTGTCTCGTAATAGATGAAACATGTAATATTGAGGTTCCTCATTAAATTTTAACAGCTATAGGTTAGGCCAGAGAGGTGAAGTGAGATGCATCATCCATTCCTTCTCTCAATAGGAAAGATGTCATCTTTTATTTCTATTGTTAGATATTTTACCTCCACAAAACACACACACACAAACACATACAAACATTTGATTTAACTTGTATTAGTACAACAGGATGTCGATAGACCTGATGACTTCCAAAAAATTTGAATTTAAATTATTTCTTTAGCTAGGGTTCCAAATTAATTTTGCAGTCTCTAATTCAGGCACATCTGAAACACTTCAATACTATGTTCTATTTTTAGACTTTTCCACATCTCAAAAGAAATTGACAAATCATGAAGTAGTGAGTTTTCTTTTACTATAGTTAAATAAAGGTTCTCCCACATTCATCTTGTTGCTATCAACCCTGAGTCTATGATTAGTAGGGATGTGACCAAGCAGAACTGTATCCCTAGACTACACCAAAGGAACTGCTACTCCTTACTACATCGCTACACTGTTCCTATTTTAAGATAGAATCATCATCACTTCCATTTCATTACCACTGGTTTGCTTCATGTTTTGCTGACACTGCTAAATAAAAAAGAGCCTTAGTATTTATAGCAATGCAAAAAATTATCTGTATCACTTCAGTTATTAAAATGACTATATTAAAATAAAAATCCTACACAATAAAAGTTCCTCCTCTTTCATAAAATAATTTTAATATAAAAATGCAAAATCCTTGTGTTTTAATACCCTTAAACATATCTTTCTTAAAAAAAACAAAAGACCACAGATTAAATGTACATGTCACTAAAATTACATTCAGACATTCTTAAAAGACATAACACCACAGGTCATCCCAAGATGCCCCCATGTTCGATTTTGTGAGTTAATCAGTCAGACATCTAACACTACAGAAACATGAGGCTGCAAAGAACCACTGTGTGTCAACAACACAACCCTACCACCATACGTATTCAGAAACTGCATCTTGTATAAACGGAAATATGATTTACTAGGGAATACATATGTGAAAGCAAGTACTTTAAATTACATTAATTTTAAAAGATAAATTGTGCAAAATTGTTTATTAAAAAACATTTTTCCAAAGCTACAGAAGCCTATCAGCAAGCAGTCCTACCTTTGCCTATATCTGTCAGCTCTATTCATAACTCAAAGTTCTGATTCAAACTGAAAGCAAGCATCTGAGATGTATAAGTAGATAAATTTTATCTATGTATTTTCTGTCACTTCATATTATGGTGTCTGCTACCACACAGATTCTACCATGTATCACTTAAAGTAACAAGATATCTCAGAAGTAACAATGCAACAGAACTAAACAGTACTGTTCATTCACTGTGACAACATTAGCTTTTAGCAGAGTTACCACAAGGCTGCATTTTCTATTTATATGACACAAATATATTGGCTCTTGTTGTAACGTTCCTTTCTCTCTATAGTGTTGCAATAATCTGTGTTATATTGCTTCCTTTCATGTTATATTATATACAGATAATATTTTTTATATTTGGCATAGATTTGTATCAAACTCTTCATTATGGATTTATTTTCCTGATGACATGGAAGCTATTTCAAATAAATATCCAAAGCTATCACTTATTTGGAATATTTGAAATTTTCTAGGATCTTGAAACATTTCCAAATATGAGAATATGTCCCACTAACTATTATTATAACATAATTAAACTGAATTTTGGGTTCTGACATATCCAAATAAACATACACAACTAAATCAATACCCTCTTAGAGCTCACATTCTAGAATTTCATTAATTGAATAGAATCACTACATGTAAAGAAATATTTTAAGATTTTTCTAATCCTCAATTTATAATTAATTAATACTTATCCTATACTTTAAATGCTCTGGAATAACAAATCATGTGTAAATGTGCATATTTATTCGAGGAAATACATGTGTTAAAGCACAACTTAATACCCTGGGGTAATAGAGCACAGTATTAGAATTTAAGCTGAGGAACTATGGGCTTTCCAGAAGCATTCCAAGGGCATAGTCTGCCAATAATTCTGTACATGGGAACTGGAACCTGGGAATTGTACGTCACTTAGTTGCTTTGCTTTAAACTTGGTCAAGAAATGGCTTACGTCAATAGCATAGCTCCCGAGAAAAAGTATTCAGCACGGTACTAGGTCTGGGTGAAAGCGTTAATCGCTCGGTCGTGTCCCACTCTTTGCAACCCTATGGACTGTAGTCGACCAGGCTCTTCTGTCCTTGGAATTCTCCAGGCAAGAATATTGAAGTGTATAGCCATTCCCTTCTCCAGGGGATCTTCTCAACCCAGGGATGGAATCTGAGTTTCCTGCATTGCAGGCAGATTTTTACTGTCTGAGCCGCTAGGGAAGCATTTAGGTCAAGGCAAGTTTCAAATGATGATGATGATTGTACCTTAATTTAAATGTGATGCCAGCATGCTATGCACAATTATGCTTCAGAAGAACATTCCAAGCACAATCAGATAAACAGTAAGAGATAAATGCTTTTTAAAAAGGTAAATGAATAGCTAGATGGGGGCATTCAATCCATCAATCCATTCTAGCAGATATGAGATATATTTATTTAGCAAATGACTTTCTTCTGACTATTCCAAAAATATTGTTAGTACTCAGGTTTCTGATTTAAGCTCTCTGCATTTTACTCATCTATATAGTCTCCCTTGGGCAACCAATTAATCCACATTTACTCTGAATCTATGCACTTAGATTTTCTCAGACCGCAGTTGCTAAAGAATCTATTAGTAGCAGTGACTTCTGTGGAAATTAAAGCCTTGGTAAGTTAGTACTTCCTTACAAGGATATTCAATAAAGTCTTAAAAATGTTATTCTACCTATGTTTCTACCTAATGTTATAAAACTCCAAAACCAGTAAATAATTGTTACAAGCCTTTTCTGTTTCTAGGATTGTATTCTCCTCAAGCTTGATGTAGTATTTTTGTTTCAATGATTTACTATTTAGTTTGGACTGAACACTCTAGATTATTATTTCTAGATGAAGTCTTCCAACAAAGCTAAGAAGCTATATTTTCTTTCTTGTTGTTGAAGGACTGGCCTCAGAAGACAATTTGTTCATTCAATAAGAGTTTGATGAGGATCAGCAAATATGCTAGCTTACAAGGTAGTTATAAGTGAAAATGTACTAATGAGTTCTCAGACTAGTGGTTCATGCATGTGTATGTGCTAAGTTGCCTCAGTTGTGCCCGACTCTTTGTGACCTTATGGACCATAGCCTGCCAGGCTTCACTGTCCATGGGATTCTCCAAGCGAGAATACTGGAGTGGGTTGCCATGCCCTCCTCCAGAGACTAGTGGTAAAGACTGGCATATAAACAGATTAGTTACAGTATAAATGATGCTTACTATGACAGAGGTGTGCATTTAGTGCTTCAAATCATCCACCTCCGTGTGAGTCAAAGAAGCCTCACAGTAGATGATGGCACTTAAGCTGACACTCAAAGGCAGTCTGCCAGGGAGAGAGGGGAGCTGAATCTAAAAAGAAAAATAGCATAGCAAAAGGCATAGTTTAAGAAAATGACCATTTGTTAATGGGTAAAAAATGTATAATGGCATAATGTTTACAGGGGAGAAGACAAGGGTATGACAGAGGGCAATGGGCTGGAGAAAGGTAAAGATCACCAGATTGGGAAGAGGTCTATTTGCCAAATTCAGGAATTTTTATTTACTTTTTTAAGCTACTGGAGACTATAAATTATCTTTCTAAAAGTACCTAAAGTAGGAGAAGGTTAACACAAGGAAACAGCAGAGGCAGAAAGCCCAAAAGATAAACAATATTAGGTAGGACAAGGTTAGAGGGGAAGAAGAAGAGTGTTAGTTGCTCAGTAGCATCTGACTCTTTGTGACGCCATGGACTGTACCTCGCCAGGTTCCTCTGTCCATGGAATTCTCCAGGCAAGAATACTGGAGGGGGTAGCCATTCCTTTCTCCAGGAGATCTTCCCAGCCCAGGGATCAGATCCTAGTCTCCTGCATTGCAAGCAGATTCTTTATCATCTGAGCCACCGGGGAAGTACAGACCAAACGGTGTATGTGTGTGTGTGTGTTAGTAACTCAGTCTTGTCTGATTCTTTGCCACCCCATGGCCTGTAGCCCGCCAGACTCCTCTGTCCATAGGATTCTCCAGGCAAGAATACTGGAGTGGGTGGCCATTTCTTTCTCCAGGGGATCTTCATGACCCAGGGATCAAACCTAGGTCTCCTGCATTGCAGGCAGAGTCTTCACTGTCTTGAGCCACTGGGGAAGCCCAGACCCAAGGGTAACAAAAGCCCAGTGAGTTCAACTCTGGCAGTGATGTTGAAAGTGGAGAGGTGAAGAGGCTGAGAGAAAGTGGAGAGGTGCAGAGCCTGAGAGACTCTCCTGAGTTACAGCTAGTCAAGGACAGGGTAAAAGCAGTGTCGGCCCTCTTGCATGTTTCTATGGCTGAAATATCTGAAGAGCCCCCTGATATGTCCTGTATAAGTTTATGAAGCACTGTTATTTGGAAATATAAAACCTTCACTTTGAACCACATTCTCAGTTTTGCTTTTCCTGCTGGGTATTCTACTCAACTAACAGGTATCACAGTTAGCAGAAGCAATCTCCCATCTTTAGAGAAATCCCAGTTAATCGAGATTGTGTCTCTATTCCATTCTCCTCGGCAACTGTAGGAGATAATTTTCTTTCTCTCAATGAGAATAAGATTAGGTCACTTTAACATAGTCTCCTGCCAAAATTCCAAAAAGGATGAAAAATGTAGGGTCCTTCCATTCAGGAATTCTTAAGTAGCTGGGAGAGTATAATAAGAATCCAGACTTGAATGCAAAGTAATACTTAGTTACATAATTAGTCTAGTAAACAGATATTCTGGTTTTGTTGGGGGCAATTGCCATAGAAAACACGCTGCAAAGTTGATGGCCAATATGAGTTTATAACAAGTTTGGTGCACAGGCCAGATATGTGTACCAGGCAAGAAACACATTTTTCCAGTGTTGAATCACTTTCCTCAAAATGAACTCATGCAGAAGCTAATTCATTCTATCAACACATTTTTAACTAACTGCTTCCTCTTCATGTTCACTGGGCTAAAAATTTGAACAGGGTAGACATGGCTCTTGGCTCTCCTGGAGACCACATCCCACTAGGGAGGACGCACACAAAACAAGCAAAGCAACAAATACAACTATTACAGCTTGTGAACAGGCTGTGAATACAAAGAGGAAGATCCATTTGACCACATTTGAGCACAGAGGATAGAGAGGTGAGGACACAGACAACAAAACCTCAAGTGATCCACTCTCTGCCTGTCTGGCAATTCATCTTTTCCAAGACATTGAGTCCATCCAGAGGATAACTAATTTTATTTATTCCGTCAACAAACCCTTGTTGAATTCTTATTAATCACTAAGTTCTTAACATTGGGAAACCTGACACCAATCATTCTCACATACTAGATAGGGCGTCCAATTGTGCTAATTCCTCTTCTCTGATGCAATCCTTAATATAAATGCAACAATTATACAATTTATTTTAAAAGTTTCATTTTCCTTGTGATAGATGAAAAAGGGAATAAAACACTCACTTAAGTGCAAGGTTACCAGTAAAAGTGTAATTTAAAAGCATATCAAACAAGATAAGATACAGGACAACACATTTTTCCCACCTTATTTAGCAAGAGGTAAACCGTCTGGTCAAGGCTATGGTTTTCCCAGTGGTCATGAATGGACGTGAGAGTTGAACTGTGAGGAAAGATGAGTGCCGAAAAATTGATGCTTTTGAACTATGGTGTTGGAGAAGACTCTTGACAGTCCCTTGGACTGCAAGGAGATCCAACCAGTCCATCCTAAAGGAGATCAGTCCTGGGTGTTCATTGGAAGGACTGATGCTGAAGCTGAAACTCCAATACTTTGGCCAGCTCATGCGAAGAGTTGACTCATTGGAAAAGACCTTGATGCTGGGAGGGATTGGGGGCAGGAGGAGAAGGGGACGACAGAGGATGAGATGGCTGGATGGCATCACCGACTTGGTGGGCATGAGTTTGAGTGAACTCCGGGAGTTGGTGTTGGGCAGGGAGGCCTGGCGTGCTGCGATTCATGGGGTTGCAAAGAGTCGGACACGACTGGGCGACTGAACTGAACCGACTGAAAAGATTCATTGTTATGAGGGAACAAGTGGTCACAGTTTAACATAGCCAGAAGTAGAAAATCTCTTATTTAAATATACTTCAGGGAATTCCCTGGCAGTCCAGTGGTTGGGGCTCTGTGTGTCCACTGCAAGAGCCACAGGTTCATTCCTGGTCAGGGAACTGAGATCTCTCAAGCCTTGTGGCATCACTAAAATAAATAAACAAATACATAAACTTCAGGTTTCTCAACATTAAAAATAAAATCAAAATTGAAAGTAATAATAAGGCAAATAAAGAATATTTTTCAAATGTAATAAAATAGTTTTCATTCTTTTTTTGAATATTCTATTTTATTTATGTATTTATTTGTGGTTGTGCTGGGTCTTCATTGATGCAGGCAGGTCTTCTCTAGTTGCAGGGGGCAGGGGCTTCTTATTGTGGTGGTTTCTCTTGTTGTGGAGCCTGGGCTCAGTAGTGGGACACCGGTTTAGTTACTATGTGGCATGTGGGATCTTCTCAGACCAGGGATTGAACTCATGTCTCCTGCATTGGCAGTCAGACTCCCAGCCACTGGACCACCAGGGAAGTCCAAATGTACTAAAATCGTTTTAAGATATAGTTATAAGAATAGTTTTAAGATATAGTTATAAGAATAGTTTTTTGTAGTAGTATACAAAGCAGCTGCATGAGATCAATGTCAAGAATCAAAGAGCACTGACAAGTCTACAGGAATAAAGAAAACACAATATTATAGTTGAGCCAATTTATGTTGCTACTTTTATCCTCTCTTCTACATACATTATTTATTCAAATGTATCCTACTATCTAACAATTGCATGATTCAGCAATTACATGACTTCCATAAGTAAGCCAATGTTCTATCTTCTTCTACTAAGATTAAGAACAATGGAATGTGTGAATTTTTTAAACACTTCATTTTCCAATTTACATAGTTTCTCACCTATTCTGAAGTCTTTCAAAGTGTATATGTGGATCACTCTGTACAACTACTACCAAAGTGAAAATTAGACAACCAGTGCTTTAATTGAAAGAAATAAGGTATATCTCATAAATATTTCAAAAGGAAAATTCATGAAAAATAAAATAAGAACTAATTATAAGGAAAGTATAGAACTGTTCTTGTTAAAGTGAAGTCACTCAGTCGTGTCCAACTCTTTGTGATCTCATGGACTATAGCCTACCGGGCCCCTCCATCCATGGGATTTTCCAGGCAAGAGTACTGGAGTGGGTTGCCATTTCCTTCTCCAGGGGATCTTCCTGACCCTGGGACATAACTCAGATCTCCCGCATTGTAGGCAGACGCTTTACCATCTGAGCCACCAGGGAAGTCGTTATGGTTAGCATATACTCAAAAAGCAAACAGAAAAAAAAATTGGAATGAGAGATCTCTGAGCCTATTTAAACAAGAGAGTATTTTTTAATGGATTAATGGCAATGAAGAGGCAAAGAAGACAATAGAAGACAAAGAAAGGGAAGAAAACATTAAAGCATCAACTTGACTATCAATATTCATATCTGGATTTCATTAAACTGTCAAAGAAAAAGACTCCATGCTGCTTGTTGAATCTGGTTAGACAGATTACCCTTTTTTGCGGGAAGGGTCGGTGGGTGGAAGGATGGGGGCACTGTATGGCTTGTGGTATCTTAGTTCCCTGACCAGGGATCAAATCTTTTCCCCTTGCAATGTTGCACTGGAAGCATGGAATCCTAAATGTAGCACCAAGGAAGTACTAATAAGGTGGATTTTATTCAGGACTGTCCCAGTAGGTTACAAGGATCACTGCAAAGGGATTTTACAGTGGGGGAGAGACATCGGGCTTAATTCTGAATAAGGCAGGGAAATGGGGATTTAGAGGCATGGAACAGGATGGAGGCCAGTGGATGGAAAATTACTAAGAGGAAACATCAAAGATAAGGGGGATTTTGGCTAAACAGACCTAAGATCCTTGCTGACCAGTGTACTAAGACTATACCTGGGGGATGGTGAAAAATGAGGAACTTGATTAGGTATTAAGGGCAATCAGATATTGAGGGAAGGGTGGTAGCTAACCTGACTTATCAAGGTTCTTGCTAAAATTTTAGATTTTACAAGGAAGTGCACAGGTGGGCCTAGGAGAAAATTCAGAAGCCTGACTGAACTGTGTCAAGCAAAGAATCCTTGTTAAACCAGTTAGAACTATAACATTTTTTTGGGAGGTGGGTCATAGAGGATCTTGCTGTGATTTATGTCGGAGAATGTTTTGCCTATGTTCTCCTCTAGGAGTTTCATAGTTTCTGGTCTTACATTTAGATCTTTAATCCATTTTGAGTTTGTTTTTGTGTATGGTGTTAGAAAGTGTTCTAGTTTCATTCTTTTACAAGTGGTTGACCAGTTTTCCCAGCACCACTTGTTAAGAGGTTGTCTTTTTTCCATTGTATATCCTTGCCTCCTTTGTTGAAGATAAGGTGTCCACAGGTTCGTGGATTTATCTCAGGGCTTTCTATTCTGTTCCATTGATCTATATTTCTGGTCTTTGTGCCAGTACCATACTGTCTTGATGACTGTGGCTTTGTAGTAGAGTCTGAAGTCAGGCAGGTTGATTCCTCCAGTTCCATTCTTCTTTTCAGGATTATTTGGCTATTGAGGTTTTGTATTTACAATTGTGAATTCTTTGGTCTAGTTCTGTGAAAAATACCGTTGGTAGCTTTGCTTGATCTATGTTGCTTTGGGTAGATAGCCATTTGACAATATTGATTTTCCAATCCATGAACACGTATGTTTCTCCATCTGTTTGTGTCCTCTTTGATTTCTTTCATCAGTGTTTTATAGTTTTCTATGTATAGGTCTTTTGTTTCTTTAGGTAGATACTCTAAGTATTTTATTCTTTTTGTTGCAATGGTGAATGGTATTGTTTCCTTAATTCTCTTTCTGTTTTCTCATTGTTAGTATATAGGAATGCAAGGGATTTCTGTGTGTTAATTTTATATCCTGCAACTTTACTATATTCGTTGATTAGCTCTAGTAATTTTCTGGTAGAGTTTTTAGGGTTTTCTATGTAGAGGATCATGTCATCTGCAAACAGTGAGAGTTTCACTTCTTCTTTTCCTATCTGGATTCCTTTTACTTCTTTTTCTGCTCTGATTGCTGTGGCCAAAACTTCCAACACTATGTTGAATAGTAGTGGTGAGAGTGGGGACCCTTGTCTTGTTCCTGATTTCAGGGGAAATGCTTTCAATTTTTCACCATTGAGGGTGATGCTTGCTGTGGGTTTGTCATATATAGCTTTTATTATGTTGAGGTATGTTCCTTCTATTCCTGCTTTTTGGAGAGTTTTAATCATAAATGAGTGTTGAATTTTGTCAAAGGCTTTCTCTGCATCTATTGAGATAATCATATGGTTTATCTTTCAATTTGTTAATGTGGTGTATTACATTGATTTTTGCGATATTAAAGAATCCTTGCATTCCTGGGATAAAGCCCACTTGGTCGTGGTGTATGATTTTTTAATATGTTGTTGGATTCTGTTTGCTAGAATTTTGTTAAGGATTTTTGCATCTATGTTCATCAGTGATATTGGCCTGTAGTTTTCTTTTTTTGTGGCATCTTTGAGCAAAACTAAACAAATGGGATAATGAAACTTAAAAGCTTTTGCACTACAAAGGAAACTATAAGCAAGGTGAAAAGACAGCCCTCAGATTGGGAGAAAATAATAGCAAATGAAGAAACAGACAAAGGATTAATCTCAAAAATATACAAGCAACTCCTGAAGCTCAATTCCAGAAAAATAAATGACCCAATTCAAAAAATGGGCCAAAGAACTAAACAGACATTTCTCCAAAGAAGACATACAGATGGCTAACAAACACATGAAAAGATGCTCAACATCACTCATTATCAGAGAAATGCAAATCAAAACCACAATGAGGTACCATTACACGCCAGTCAGGATGGCTGCTATCCAAAAGTCTACAAGCAATAAATGCTGGAGAGGGTGTGGAGAAAAGGGAACCCTCTTACACTGTTGGTGGGAATGCAAACTAGTACAGCCGCTATGGAAAACAGTGTGGAGATTTCTTAAAAAACTGGAAATAGAACTGCCATATGACCCAGCAATACCACTTCTGGGCATACACACTGAGGAAACCAGATCTGAAAGAGACACGTGCACCCCAATGTTCATTGCAGCACTGTTTATAATAGCCAGGACATGGAAGCAACCTAGATGCCCATCAGCAGACGAATGGATAAGGAAGCTGTGGTACATATACACCATGGAATATTACTCAGCCATTAAAAAGAATTCATTTGAACCAGTCCTAATGAGATGGATGAAACTGGAGCCCATTATACAGAGTGAAGTAAGCCAGAAAGATAAAGAACATTACAGCATACTAACACATATATATGGAATTTAGAAAGATGGTAACGATAACCCTATATGCAAAACAGAAAAAGAGACACAGAAATACAGAACAGACTTTTGAACTCTGTGGGAGAATGTGAGGGTGGGATATTTCAAAAGAACAGCATGTATACTATCTATGGTGAAACAGATCCCCAGCCCAGGTGGGATGCATGAGACAAGTGCTCGGGCCTGGTGCACTGGGAAGACCCAGAGGAATCGGGTGGAGAGGGAGGTGGGAGGAGGGATCGGGATGGGGAATACGTGTAAATCTATGGCTGATTCATATCAATGTATGACAAAACCCACTGAAATGTTGTGAAGTAATTAGCCTCCAACTAATAAAAAATTAAAAAAAAAAAAAAAGAACTATAACATTTTTTTAAATTAGAGAATGATAATTTTTTCACATAGGAAAGGTGCAAAAATAAAAGAAGATAAAGTAACTCTTGTTGCTGTTTTGGTTGCTAAGCAGTGTGCCACTCTTTTGCAACTTCATGGATAGGAACCCTCCAGGCTCCTTATGTCCTGGAATTTCCCAAGCAAGAATACTGGAGTGGGTTTTCATTTTTTCCAGAGGATCTTCCTGACTCTGGGATTGAACTCCTGTCTCCTGCATTGGCAGGTGGATTCTTTACCATTGCACCACCTGGCAAGCCCATAAGGTACCTCTAGCTATTAAGGAAAAGATTATAATTTTGGAATGAGTAGTTATTTCCTTAAGACCTCAGAGTCTTAAAATCTATCCTTAAAATGTGAGGAGCTAAATGAAGTCAAAGTGAACAGAAGCATGGCTACCTGAATTCACTGAAGGAAAGAGAACTTAGGCTTAAATGACCCAAAGCCAACTTGAATTTTCCATCAGAGCGTGCCTCCTGGGATGGACCATGGTCATAACTGCCACACTACAAGGGAGGTAGCACTAACGGTGAGTTTCAGGAGATGGCGTTTTGGTTCTTGTTATAAGAAAGGTCTAAGTGAAAACTCTAAACTCTAATGTTTCAAAATGTTGTGACTTTGACCAAATTATTTAAGCTCTGGTCATTAGTTTCACAGGGCTTCCCAGGTGGTGCTAGTCATAAAGAACCCACTTGCCAATGCAGGAGACGTAAGAGATGCAGGTTCAGTCCCCGGGTCAGGAAGATCCCCTGGAGGAGTGCATGGCACTCAGTATTCTTTCCTGGAGAATCCTCACAGACAGAGGAGCCTAGCAGGCTATGGTCCATAGGGTCACACAGAGTCGGACATGGCTGAAGCAACTTAGCATGCACGCACACATTAGTTTCATAATATACAAACAGGGCTAAAGCATACTATATAGGGTTTTATGAAGATTAAAATATAATGTGGGTAAAGGTCTTAGTATATTCTCAGAAATCAGTTAAAACTAAATAAACACATTAGCTAATACTCCAAAAAATTATTAGAATAGTACTAGCCTCACATATAGTACACACATAAAATAATAGTTCACTCTTTTAGTGCATAAATAATTTATACTAAGAAAGAGAAAGACTATACATCATGACAAGGTATACATCATGACAATACTATACATCATGACTATTTTAAAGAAACTGGCTAGATAAGAAGGCCAAGGGAGAAACTAATGACAAAGGAGCAGAAACCATCTAGATGTTAATCACAGGCTTCAAATTGGGCCAGGGCATGTCAAAGGATAATGACAGTCAGGTAGCAGCATTCACATTCAATGCTAAATCAATACTCTTAGGCAATCCCTTGACAAAAATATTATGGAATAGTTGAATGTGTGTGGTAGGCAGTTACTTTATAAGCCAAAACAAACTTATGGTTACCAGGGTATGTGGAGCGGAGAAGGGATAAATTCAGAGATTGGGATTGACATATACATACTACTTTATATAAAATAGAAATGAGATGATTTATATTTTAATATAAAATAATAGCTGATTATATATGATTATAATAATAGAATATATATATAATATAGATGATTAATAAGGACCTACTGTATAGCACAGGGAACTCTAGTCAATACTCCGTAATGACCTATATGGGAAAAGAATCTTGAAAAGAGTGGATGTAAGTACATGTATAACTAATTCACTTTGGTGTATACCTGAAACTAACACAATACTGTAAACCTATTATATTCCTATAAATTTTTTTAAAAGACTATATTCTAGAATTTAGTTGATTCTAGAGTTTTAGGAATATGTTAATATATAAACAGAGATATAAAGAGCATAATAATGAACATAAAGATATGATTTGAAACAATTGTGTAGCTTTTATTATGCATGCCAGGACATGATGGGCATGCTATTGCAGAAAGTAAACAAAAGCTAATGTGCCGTTTCTGTAAAAATGCCTCAATCTCTGGACACCTCAATTTTTATGACTGTAAGGTGCTCACTACCTGGAGAAAGGTTACCAAAACTCACGTGTTAGCATCAAGCTGTACTAGAATCTCAAATTTCCCCAAAAGCAGCCTTCGGCAATTGATAGATGAATGCCAAATGCTCTCCTGACAGTCAGTATTTGGAATGCCTTGTCAAAAGTAACTCTGGTCCGTAGTGCAATCTCTTCAAGAAGCTCCTGGGTAAGTTAGGATGTCGGGGCTTGGATAAAACAGACTTAAAATCCAGTTTTTACTGGCCAAACATGAGGTTGTATTGCAGATTCTGCTATAGGGTATCCAGGCCTTCTACAGAAATGCCCTTTGAACAAGTAAGTAAGATGCCTAAGCCTCAATATAAGTTGTCCATTCAACTGATATTAAGTATTCAATTTATAGCAGCACTCCACCATGCATATACATGTATCCATTCTCCTCTAAACTCCCCTCCTATCCAGGCAACCACATAGCACTGAGCAGAGTTTCCTGAGCTATACAGTAGGTCCTTGTTGGTTACCCATTTTAAGCATAGCAGTGTGCACATGACCATCCCAAACTCCCTAGCTATCTTTCCCCTGTGGCAACTATAAATTTGTCCTCTAAATCCAACTACAGTCATTTTTAAGCTTTTTTTACATTTGTTTCCAAGTGTTATTCCTTATCTCCACACCAATAAATTTAATGTAGCAATATAAAAATAATAACAAAGTTTGATAAACAAATCTTCTAAACAAACTTTAAACCTTAGAATTAGCATTTAACCACTGCTTCACACACACAGAGAAACCAATCTTTTTGGAATTTGATTGCAATTGCTTCATCTTATAGATTAAATTGAGGAAGTCAAATTTGTTAAATTAATTGGGGAAGAAGGGATAAGTGTAACCATCACAGGCTAGGTTCATAGGCAAAGAGACTTGGAGACCAAGACAGCACACACAGTATTCTCAAAAGAGAAAAACGTAGTCAGTAATGGTCAGAAGGAGGAGCTGAGACACTGTAGGTCCAGCAGCAGCCTCAGTCAACCTAATTGGGAGCTCTAGAGTTAGATTTTCAAAGTTAGGCAAAAATAGCCCAATTCTTTTACTGATCAGTCATTGAGAATGAAAGACCAGGGAAGTGCTATGACCCTTGGCAAGGTGGCTCTGTTTAGCTGAGACAATTTATAAAGGAGTGGACAGCTGAATACTGTCTGTCAAGAGCACTCTTAACAGTTACAGGAACAACTCTCTCATCAGAGAAGAATCTAGATGGTGTATCACACTGTCACTACAACTTCACTGTATCGACTCATTTTACCTTGATGTTCATTTCCATTTATTCTGGTCTTTAATTATAAATAGCAGTAAAGAAATTATGTTTTTATTCATATAGCTCTTGAAGATTATGGTTTATATAGATATTGGAAAGTCTCTGTTTTTAAATTTTTTAATCATAATATTTTCTTTCATAAGAAAAGAGAAAGTTGTTGGTTTCTAAATATGTATCCAGTACCTTCATTCAGTTCATTCATTCTTCTCTTTCTAGCTTTTTACTCTTGTTGAGTGCTTGGTTTACTTATTTTTAGTTTTTCTTCTATAATGAGCATTCTGAAAGATAATTTTCTCTTGAACTCAGATATTACTAATACTATGGGTTTTAATTAGCTTTATTTAAAAAATATTTTCATTTAAAATATTCTGCAACTTCAATTTTATTATTTTATTAATTCAAGAAAATTTCAGATTATTTTTTTTTAACTGGTTTAATATTTTTGCAATTAGATTGCTTATCAATTACATTTTACTGAAGACTATCTCTTATATGAATTCTACTTTGAGGACTAATTTAAGTTAATGTATGAAAATTACCACACAAAAGAACAAATTCTGGTTGGGAAAATACTTTGATTCAATTTTCCAGATGACTAATTTGTTCATTTCATGTTTTTACTTCCCTAACTAGCCCTTAAGTTAGTTGCTTATTTTAGCACTTGCATTTTAATTCACACTGACTTTTAATGTTCTTCAATATTTACTATAGGCACCTTCTTATTTTACAAATGTGAATCTAACTTACGAATATAGAAAAATTTCATCTCCTCCATTAACACTTTTTAAATCTGACCTTGTTTCTCTATTCATTTTGGAGTATTTCTTGCTATTGCATTAGAGAATCTCTCATTGAGAAAAGAATGAAAAGAAAAGCATAAATAAAGAAAAGCAAAAACATGAAAGAAAAAAAAAAACCTAAAATTCTATTTATGGAGTGAAGATAGAAATGACTATGTTTCTATAAAATAACTTTTGTGAGCAAAACAGATTTGCAGTAATATTTAGAGCAACACTCCAAGGTCAATATGATTTCTTTCCTATAATTATTACTACATCGATTAAATATATGAAGATTCTATTGAAATAAACCCTAAATATTAGTTGGAAGGACTGATGCTGAAGCTGAAGCTCCAATACTTTGGCCTCCTAATGCGAAGAGCCGACTCACTGAAAAAGATCCTAATGCTGGGAAAGATTGAGGGCAGGAAAAGAATGGGGTGACAGAGGATGAGATGGTTGGATAGCACCACTGACTCAATGGACATGAGTTTGAGCAAACTCTGGGAGACAGTGAAGGACCAGGAAGTCTGTGCTGCAGTCCACTGGGTCTCAAAGAGTCAATACCACTTAGGGTCTGAACAAATCTGTAATACTTAAAGAACAATTTTATGTTTCTTTAAGTTTAGGGTGGGACAGATTTAGATTTGTTAACAGGAATATTTAGTATTTTTTTAAAAAACATTAAGTCCTTCATACCCACACTGCTGTGGTGTTTGCTTGAGGCCATCATTAGAAAGCAGAAGGACTGTGACATTGTGAACCCAACACCACAGCGCTCCATTTAAAAAATGCCGAAGCAGTCCATGCATTTGCTATAATCTCTGTATGGATAATTTCATGTAAACAACTGCAGTTTCTCTCATGACAAGATTGAGGGGATGACATATCTACTATGGGATAATTTGTTAGATGTTAATGTGGAAGACATGAGTCTGATCCAAAGAGAAAAGTAAAGTTTCTGATTTTCCAAGGCCAAAAGGTGAAAGAGTGGTGATATTTTCTATATATCTACTAAAGAGAGAGGGAAAATAAATATAAATAGATACTTGGATCCTAAGGAAAATAAACTTTGTCTGATTAAAATAAAGTCAAAGCAGTAATAAAAGACCATGTCCACTAAGGCAGAAATTATCCATTTATTTATGACAAGACTCCAATAGGAAAGCACAATATTGAACTGAACTGCTGGTGATCAACCTTCACACACATGCATAGACTGAAGCCCTAGATTACAATCCTTTCCGTTTATGCATGGAAGAAATGTGCTAATGTGCTATATTAAATATAATATAAGCTTAATTGGTCTAATGACTAATAGGATGATACTAGAAAAGACTTCATCAGCCACAGAAAGGGTATGAAATCCATAAGTCTCTATTTCGCCTCTAAAATGTTGAATAAGTGTACCTTAGTAAGTTATGTAACATTTGTTTTAAAATATAACTGTCTTTATACCATCAAAAATAATTAAAAACAAGAAAGAAAGTCACTGTTTTAATAAAAATAATTAGATTTTGTGCTAGGACTGAGGAGACAGAGTTGAATCAGACCAGATCTTTGAACTCATAAACACAGCATTATACCTTTGATGACTACTATGTTCTGTTTTATACCTAAGTATTTTTCTTACATCTTCTACTAGACTGTAAACTCAACTGGTCCTAGGCCATGTGACCATTGTTGAGGCTATTACTGTTTTTACCATGATCTTTTACATGAAATCTTGTATTTAGTAGATACTTTGTAAATATTTATTAATGAATAAATGTATATGAAAATGAATGAATAGTATTTTAACACAATAATTTTATATAATATATATCAGAAATTATGTTTTATCTTCTACAAAGATGACAAAAATCCTCAAATGTTTGCTATTCAAAGGAAAGAAAATGTATGATTAATTTAAAGCAAACCAATACAAATAAATATTCATTTATTATCAAACTCATGTGAGAATCTGTTTGAAATGTTACATAGAATTACTTAATACAAGACATAACAACTATATACAAGGCATTGGGAATAAACAGTGCAATTACTTAAATCTAAATCAATGAATCAGTATTTCTTACAAAGAGCTTCTTGATGAGGGTGAAGGAGGAGAGTAAAAGAGCCTGCTTAAAACTAAATATCAAAAAAAAATAAGATCAAGGCATCTGGCCCCATTACTGCATGGCAAATAGAAGGGGGAAAAGTGGAAGTAGTGACAGATTTCCTCTTCTTGGGCTCTAAAATTACTGTGGATGGTGACTGCAGCCATGAAATCAGAAGATGACTGCTTCTTGACAGGAAAGCTATGAGAAACCTAGATAGTGTGTTGAATAGCAGAGACATTACTCTGGCAACAAAGGTCTGTATAGTCAAGAGTATGGTCTTCCCAGTGGTCACATACAGTTGTGAGAGTTGGACCACAAAGGAGGCAGAGCGTCAAAGAATTGATGCCTTTGAACTGTGGTGCTGGAGAAGACTCTTTGGAGTGCCTTGGACTGCAAGGAGATCTTAAGGGAAACCAGTCAATCTTAAGAGAAATCCTGAGTATTCACTGGAAAAACTGATGCTGAAGCTGAAGCTCCAGTATTTTGATCATCTGATGTGAACAGTCAACTCACTGGAAAAGTCCCTGATGCTGGGAAAGATGGAGGGAAGAAGAAGAGAGCGTCAGGGGATGAGATGGCTGGATGGCATAACTGATGCAATGGATATGAACTTGGGCAAACTTTAGGAGACGGTGAGGGAGAGGCCTGGGGTCGCAGAGAGTTGAACAAAACTGAGTGGCTGAACAACAACATACTGTTGTTTCATTCTACATGCTGCTGTTTCATTCTACATACTGAGCTGTGGGGAAATAATTCAGCTATAAGGTCCAGTACTTGAGGAATCAAACAAGCTCTCCTAACTGTAAGAGCAGGGGTTCCAGGTTATACTTCAGGAAAGTGGAGCAGTATGGAAGAAAGAAGAGTCATTATTCTGGGGCATCTGGTCTCAGACAGCATCAGGGACCAGTCAGGCATGGCAGCGAACAGAATTATGCAGAGTACTCAAGTTTCAACCAGATGAATCGGGAAAGAAGACAAATATCCACTCACTCATTTTATTTTTAATCACTGGATAGACATATAACGAGCCAAGCACTGCACTTTGTGCTGAATTTCCAAACATGGTCTCTGCTTTCATGGAGTTTATAGTCTAGCTATTCAAATAAACAGGTAACTGAAAAGGAGTATGCAATGGCATAACTGCTAGGTAATTGTGATATTGGAAGAAAACTTTGAATCGGCCCCAAAAAGAGTTAGTATATACTGTGACCATACAACAGTCTGCATAAAATTTGGGCTTGGGAGTTTAAGTTGAAAAATTTATAGAAATTTATATAGGTTCTTAAAAGCTAGGAGCATTATCATTCTATATGAAGGGATATAATTCTTTGATTAAAATTAATTTGTATAATTAAATTAAAATGTTCTCTTTTTAATGTATTATCAAATTTGCCAGATTATAAGAAAATGGTACTTATAATTAATGCAGCAAATATTAGATGGGTTTTTATTGCAACAATTAAGAATTGTCTTTTTAATGCTGACATAAACTGCCTTACAGTAATAATACCCAGGAAAGAGCATTTCAAGACATCATTAATATACTTTTATTAATAATACCTGGGAATATTACATTATGTTTAATATAATACAACTATATTACATATAAAATCATTTTCAGAATTATTATAAAAGTGTTTCTGCACAAAGTAAAACATTTTAAGAACTGAACTGCATAACTTTTTATTCATATATACCCTTCTAGGTACACATAGAGTTCTCAGAAGAAACTTTTCACCCCATTCCAGTCCCTTTTCACATATTCAGCAATACACATGCAAACCGTCACATGAATGCACCCTGAAAAACTTTTTCAGGTGTCTGTACGCTACTTTGGAAATTTCTCAAACACTTTTACCATTTACTTTCTCTGTTACTACTCATTACTCAATTCTGTTGATTCTATTGCCCATGTTTAACTCCATTTCTTGGCTCCCAGACTTTGTCTAGGTAAAAATTGACTAGGTATTGACTGCATGAGTTTTAAATATTTGTAGTACCTAAAGAAAAGATCTCAGTATTTCCCATTCATTTCCATGAAGCTTCTTATGAGTGCTCCTGACCTTCTTATTCCCAAAGACTGCTCCTAATGGTTTTCTTCATGAAAGAGAGAGAATTAAGCAGAACCCTTTATTTCTTTAAATATTATAAAATATTTCTCATTTAGAACATATATAAAAATGCATAATGATTACAGGAAACATTTTTGTAATTAATTATTCCAA
The DNA here is from genome assembly GCF_019320065.1 of Cervus canadensis. Taxonomy (NCBI): domain Eukaryota; kingdom Metazoa; phylum Chordata; class Mammalia; order Artiodactyla; family Cervidae; genus Cervus; species Cervus canadensis. The sequence goes on from NC_057392.1 coordinate 76,509,064, forward strand.
CTTGTCCTATAGCCGTCCATCACTTGTCCTATAGCTACCACTTATGAACTACTAACCTAGAGTAGCTATGATGTAGCAACTGGTTACAAATAGCAGGGTTTAAAAAATGGCCATTAGATCAAACAACATCCAAAGAGATATCCTCAAAATCTTAACATTTTCTGTTCTTAAAAAAAAATTCAAAATGAAATTTTAAAAAGAATTTAAAATTTCACATGTAAAAGCAAGACTTTAAACCAGAATCAGCTGACTCTATAGAAAATAACTAATGACCCCACTGAAAGAATAAAGGGAATATATTTCAAAAACTCTATTAGAGTTATTTGTAATTTGTTACAATGAAATGAATATGTTTAACAAAAGTGTATTTTTTGAATTATTTAAATATATCTATTTAAACTTTGAGAAAGAGCTTATGGTTGCTGAGGGGAAGTTTGAGGGGAAGGGATAGTTATGGACTTTGGGATGGATATGCACACACTGCTATATTTAAAACGAATAACCAACAAGGACCTACTGTATGTCACAGGTCACTCTGCTTAATGTTATGTGGCAGCCTGGATGGGAGGAGGACTTGGGGGAGAATGGATACATGAATACATATGGCTGAGTCCCTTTGCTGTTCATCTGAAATTATCACAAAATAGTTTGCTAATCAGCTATACTCCAAATCAAAATAAAAAGTTAAAATATATATACATGTATATGTATATATATCCATTTAAGAACCAAAGTTATATTTCTTCAATAATCTTTGATGAAATCTTTATACAAACATTATAAATGTCACTGTTTTTGACAAATAATTGTCATTATAAGCTTCAACTATTATTGCAAGAAAATATAAAGATTCTTCTCTTGTCATTAAGGCAGGTATGTAAGAATGATTTTCTTGGGTTAATGGCCTCGGATCAGTAAGCTTTTTGCTCTTGTGTTTATATTTTATAGTTCTCTCTCCCGCCCTTTACTATCAGATTGTCACTGTATTCTTATCATTTTACTTTGATTTCAAGTAAGATAATAATTTTTCTTGAAATATTAATGTGACATACATTTTATGTCATTTGGGGGCAATCTCCCACACTTTTCTGGGGTTTTAGACAAGCAAGTCAGCCAAAAAAAAGCTTCCTGATAAATGAAGTGTTACTGTAATTAATTAATGTTACCAAGCCCCATCTGGTTGATTTTATAAGAGTTATAAAAAAATAAAAGAATGAAATGTTTTGATTTTACCATTGGCTATATTTGAAAATCAATTTCATAAGTATAATAAAAATTATACATTATCTAAATATGTAGTTTTGTCTTAACGTTAAAATTGAAATACTGGAACCCTTGGTTTCACAAGTTAACATCATTTTGACATCATTATTTCAACTCAGATGTAGTTCTACTTTATTTGTTTCTGTTATTACAATAAGCCATAAGCCAGTCCTAGGTTCCTTCATTCTTTTGATTAATTTGGGTTTCTCATATTTCCTATCAGTAAATCTCTTTGGCCTGATTCAATGCAGCATTATCCTTCATTAGGGAGTCGGATTTCATGCTATCAGAGAACACTGTAGGGGAAAGAGACCTTAGAGATCATTTGCCCAGTCCTTTTATTTTAGAGATTAAAAAGGGATTTTAGAAAGATGCTGCTTTTTGAAAAACCTCTTTTGTTCTGATTAAAGTTTATCCTTTTCTGGTACACTTAAATAAGTTTCTTATATCTTCTTTACATAAACAATCTCACTATTATATAAGGCCAGCTAACTGGTATTGTACTTCAGTCAGGCATTACAAGGTTGAGAAAAGAAGGAAAATAACATTTTTGTTGTTTTAAATTTCACACACTATAATACATAAATTATATCTACATGTTATAGTTTTATCCTAAAGAAGTTCTCAATTATGACCAAATAATTCCTATCACATGTTATCTCTTCTTTGTCCATTTTATATTTTATGTTATGGTGAGGGGAGAGAGATACCTTGGAAAAGTCATTTTAGTGGCATTTATGAGAACAAAAGGACACTTCAGTATTTTTTCTGATCATCAAAAATGATGCAAAATATCAGGGATAAAAGAATATAACATAAATAATAGTGACTCATTATGTCACCATTCAGAGGTTGAATATCTTGAAGCATGTCTATTTTGTCTTTTTGCTATACATTTTTCCCCACATGCATACATGTATGTATGTATGTATTTCAATTTGGGAGTCTGGATACTCTCTTAAAAGACAATTTACGAATTTTTTTGTTCAGATGTAACACATCAAGGGTAAGCTGGCAACTAAAGTCTCAATAATTTCTACTTCTGTGTCTATCAATAATTCATAGCTCAACTCAAGCAGAAGGGGAGTTACTGAGAAAAAGTAAAAGGAAACTACACCCCATTTTAATCCTGGACAAATTGTAGAAATTAGGAGAAATGCTTTGCTGAAAAAAGTAGCAACAGTAGGAATTTCTTCCCTGACTGCCTATTCAATCACTGATAGAGGGTAATGCAGGGCATGTTGCAAATAATCTAGAGTTAATTGTGATAGAAAGGAGAGAACCTTTGCGATTTAGCTTTCTAAATTTTTGACTTTAAAAATTTACTTTAAAATTTTTTGACTTTAAAAACACCCCCACCCCAAGGCATCTGCCTTGGTGTGGCCAGGTGATACCTGTCACAACATGGGCTAATAGTAGTGGCTGACTGCTAGAGAGTGCTGAAGAGAAGGGGAGTCAGCAACAGGGAGAAGGCTGAGAAGTCTTCAGTACCCCATCCAAAATAATTCAAATTCACCTACATGATGTGTGCAGAGCAAGAAGAAAAATTATTACCCTTTATACATCCAAAGGCTACCACAAAGTTCCTTTATCCTCAAGTCTGTGAAAAAAAAAACAAACAAACACCCTCCTGTTCTTATGGGGTGATGATGCTTTTAAGGGTGGAAAGATAATTTGAGAAACTGAAAACTTTATCACCAAATAAACAGTAAATGATACTCAAACAATTGGACTGTTCTTGACAGTCACTTTGGTAGTCACACTCCTTCCCCTCTGCCAGATACATATGGTCAAAGATCGGGATTCAGGAGAAATATTCACAACTTATTAATAGATATAGCAAAAACAAAGCAGCTACTTTTTCCTTGTGTAAGTACATTATGGAATGAATTAAAATTCAGATTTCTTATTTGTACATGTTTCTGTGGACAATGTGTATTTTAGGCTGCCACATCTTAAATTTATTACAGTATTGCACTATTAGTGATCAGTTCAGTTCAGTGGCTCAGTCATGTCTGACTCTGCGACCCCAAAGACTGCAGCATGCTATGCTTCCATGCCCATTACCAATTCTCGGAGCTTACTCAAATTCATGCCCATCAAATCGATGAAGTCATCCAGCCATCTCATCCTCTGATATCCCCTTCTCCTCCTGCCTTCAATCTTCCCCAGCATCAGGGTCTCTTCCAATGAGGCAGTTCTTTGCATCAGGTGACCAAAGTGTTGGAGTTTCAGCTTCATCATCAGTTCTTCCAATGAATATTCAGGACTGATTTCTTTTAGGATGGACTGGTTGGATCTCCTTGCAATCCAAGGGACTCTCAAGAGTCTTCTCCAACGCCACAGTTCAAATGCGTCAATTCTTCGGAGCTCAGCTTTCTTTATAGGCCAACTCTCACATCCACACATGACTACTGGAAAGACCATAGCTTTGACTAGACAGACCTTTGTTGCCAAAATAATGTCGCTGCTTTTCAATAGGCTGTCTAGGTTGGTCATAGCTTTTCTTCCAAGGAATAGCATCTTTTAATTTCATGGCTGCAGTCACAATCTGTAGTGATTTTGGAGCCCCCCAAAATAAAGTGTGTCACTATTTCCACTGTTTTCCCATCTATTTGCCATGAAGTGATGGGATCAGATGCCATGATCTTAGTTTTCTGAATGTTGAGTTTTAACCCAAAATTTTCACTCTCCTCTTTAGTGATGGGATCAAAGATTTAGTCCCAATGTCAACTAGTTTAACATTTGGCTATCTAGATTTGAACAGTTCATAAAAGCCATCAGGCAAAAGCATTCCACTGTACAAAATATAAGACAAAAACAGTGTGATGATAGCAAATAGGGTTTTATATGAACCTTTTACATGCAAGTTAGTGAAGCCACAAATTATTGTCATGGTTTAAATTTTATTTATTTATTTCTTGCTAAAATATAAATCCTTATGTACAGAATAGCTACAAAACAGAAGACATGACTCAAGAAAAGGAACTGCATCAGTGAAAGTGTGCTATATTTTTCAATAGCACTTTCTTTCTATTAAAAGAATTATACATTGAAGATTCCTGATTTTGAATACAGCGCATCTACTAATCACTTTGTTAACTGTAATTAGTTGCTGCAGGTTGATACCCCAGGAAACACTCCTCTCTTTTAAAAGATATTCAGAGAGATTACAGTCCTTAAAACACATGAAGTTGAGACTTTATAATTCGATGTCTTAAAAAAAATCATTAAAAAGGGAAATTTAAAATAAAGTATGGAGAATTATCTTAAATATTTAAAAATGAAAAGAACAATTATTTCATTAATTTGCTTATCTGAGTTCTGCAAGTAAGCAGATCTATTTTTAGAAATATATATATTTTAGTATCTTTGTAGATATAAATTTTCTATAATTTTAGATCCAAATTTAGAAAATGGAAAGCCATGGAATAAAGTAGTGCTATGCTTGGCATGGAAAGAGTAGACAATTTAACATGACACCTGGAATTCTGATTTAAGAAATTATGACATTGGATTTAGTTCAAGGCACTTAAAAACTTGAATGCTAATGACAACTAACTAAAAATATTCTTATAAAATTTTCAGTTCAGTTCAGTCGCTCAGTCATGTCTGACTCTTTGCATCCCCATGGACTGCAGCAAGCCAAGCTTCCCTGTCCATCACCAACTCCAGAAGTTTCAACTCATGTTCATTGAGTTGGTGATGCCATCCAACCATCACATCCTCCATCATTGCCCTCTCCTCCCACCTTCAGTCTTTCCCAGCATCAGAGTCTTTTAAAATGAGGCAGTTCTTCACATCAGGTGGCCAAAGTATGGGAGTTTCAGCTTCAACATCATTCCTTCCAATGAATATTCAGGACTGATTTCCTTTAGGATGGACTGGTTGGATCTCCTTGCAGTCCAAGGGACTCTCCAGAGTCTTCTCCAACACCACAGTTCAAAAGCATCAATTTTTCAGCACTCATCTTTCTTTTAAGGCCAACTCTCACATCCATACATGACTATTGGAAAAACCATAGCCTTGATTAGACGGACCTTTATTGGCAAAATAATGTCTCTGCTTTTAATATGCTGACTAGGTTGGTCATAGCTTTTCTTCCAAGGAATAGCATGTTTTAATTTCATGACGGCAATCACCATGTGCAGTGATTTTGGAGCCCCCCAAAATAAAGTCTGTCACTGTTTCCATTGTTTTCCCATCTATTTGTCATGAAGTGATCGGACCAGATGCCATGATCTTAGTTTTCTGAATGCTGAGCTTTAAGCCAACTTTTTCACTTTCCTCTTTCACTTTCATCAAGAAGCTCTTTAGTTCTTCTTTGCTTTCTGCCATAAGGGTGGTGTCATCAGAATACCTGAGGTTATAGGTATTTCTCCTGGCAATCTTGATTCCAGCTTTCGCTTCATCCAGCCTAGCGTGTTTCATGATGTACTCTGCATATAAGTTGAATAAGCAGGGTGGCAATAAATGGCTTGACATACTCCTTTTCCTATTTGGAACCAGTCTGTTGTTCCATGTCCAGTTCTAACTGTTGCTTCCTGACCTGCATACATATTTCTCAAGAGGCAGGTTAGGTGGCCTGGTATTCTCATCTCTTTAAGAATTTTCCACAATTTGTGGTGATCCACACAGTCAGAGACTTTGGCACAGTCAATAAAGGAGAAATAAATGCTTTTCTGGAACTCTCTTGCTTTTCAATAATCCAATGGATTTTGGCAGTTTGATCTCTGGTTCCTCTGCCTTTCCTAAAACCAGCTTGAATATCTGGAAATCATGGTTCAGGTATTGCTGAAGCCTGGCTTGGAGAATTTTGAGCATTACTTTACTAGCGTGTAAGATGAGTGCAATAGTGCGTTAGTTTGAGCATTCTTTGGCATCGCCTTTCTTTGGAATTGGAATGAAAACTGACCTTTTCCAGTCCTGTGGCCACTGCTGAGTTTTCCAAATTTGCTGGCATGTTGAGTGCAGCACTTTCACAACTTCATCTTTTAGGATTTGAAATAGCTCAACTGGATTCCATCACCTCCACTTGCTTTGTTCGTAGTGATGCTTCCTAAGGCCCACTTGACTTCACATTCCAGGATGTCTGGCCCTAGGTGAGTGATCATACCATCATGATTATCTGGGTCATTAAGATCTTTTTTGTAGAGGTTTTCTGTGTATTCTTGCCACCTCCTCTTAATATTTTCTGCTTCTGTTAGGTCCATACTATTTCTGTCCTTTATTGAGCCCATCTTTGCATGAAATGTTCCCTTGGTATCTCTAATTTTCTTGAAGAGATCTCTAGTTTTTCCCATTCTATTGTTTTCCTCTATTTCTTTGCACTGATCCCTGAGGAAGGCTTTCTTATATCTCTTTGCTATTCTTTGGAACTCTGCATTCAGATGGGTCTATCTTTGCTTTTTTCCTTTTCTTTTCACTTCTCTTCACAGCTTTTTATAAGGCCTCCTCAGACAGCCATTTTGCTTTTTTGCATTTCTTTTTCTTGGAAATGTTCTTGATCTCTGCCTCCTGTACAATGTCATGAACCTCTGTCCTTAGTTCATCAGGCACTCTATCAGATTCAATCCCTTGAATCTATTTCTCACTTCTACTGTATAATCGTAAGGGACTTGATTTAGTTCATACCTGAATGGTCTGGTGCTTTTCCCTACTTTCTTCAATTTAAGCCTGAATTTGGCAATAAGAAGTTCATGATCTGAGCCACAGTCAGCTCCTGGTCTTGTTTTGCTGACTGTATAGAGTTTCTCCATCTTTGGCTGCAAAGAATATAATCAGTCTGATATCAGTATTCACCATTTGGTGATGTCCATGTGTAGAGTCTTCTCTTGTGTTCTTGGAAGAGGGTGTTTTCTATGACCAGATATAAAATTTTACTATCTACAAAATGCTTTCACAATTTCTAAAAGAAAAGGCAACATAAATATCCTGAATCTTACTTATTCATAGTAAATAGCATTATTGCATATTTAGTTGATCTTATTTTAGTCTCCTGTGTAGAAACAAAGGCTTAGCATTATTAATTAACTTGCCTTAAGTTAGTTTTGGGCTTCCCTGTAGCTCAGCTGGTAAAGAATGTGCCTGCAATGCAGGGGGCACCGGTTTGATTCTCGGGAGTCAGGAATGATCCCCTGGAGAAGGGCCTGTCAGCTCACTCCAGTATTCTTGCCTGGAGAATCCCCTTGGACAGAGGAGCCTGGCGGGCCCCAGTCTACGGTGTCACAAAGAGTCGGACACAACTGAGTGACTAAGCGCACGGCAACTCTAGCTGTGCTTTGCACAGCTCTTGGCACATAGTGTAAATAGTGTAAGCTTGTTGTAGCTTATAAATGTTAATGTCAAGAATCAAGCTGAAGGCTTAAAGTGGGTGATAACTACTACTGCATTAGAATTTAAAACTGAGAAAAATTTCAAATGTGTTTATTAATTCATTAAAAATAACAAAAATAAACTCCTTACATGTTAACCTGAAAACATTTATAAGAACAAAATTGTCCTTTCCATAACAAAAACATTGAGAACCATGATAATATTTTACACTTTTGCAAATCTCTTTATTGGCTTAATAGAAGCCAGCTGAACATATCTGTGGCATTCAGTCAGATAGCCTGTGGTAAACTTCACTGCATATTCACGTGAGAATGAAAGTAAAAAGGAAATAAAACCGTGAATTATTTTAAAAATTTGTTTTGATCTTGCAGCATCCCTAAAAGAACCTCAAGTCTGTCTAGACTGTAGCTTGTGGCCCACCAGCTTCCTCTGCCCACAGGATTTCTCAGGCAAGAATACAGCAGTGAGTTGCTATGCCCTCCTCCAGGGAATCTTCCTGAACCAGGGATTGAACTTGCATCTCCTACATTGGTAAGCAGACTCTTTACTGCCAAGCCACCAGGGAAGCCCCATGGCAAAGCAGCAAAGAATCCACCTGCAATGCAGGAGATGCAGGAGACATGGGTTTGACCCCTGGGTCAGGAAGATCACCTGGAGCAGGAAATTACAACCCACTCCAGTGTTCTTGCCTGGGAAATCTCATGGACAGAGGCAACTGGCAGGCTACAGTCCATGAGGTTGCAAAAATCAGAGAGGACTGAGCAAGCATGCACGGTGGTTCTGAGTAGATCTCCATAGTTATTCTAAATTCTATAATCCTAAATCTTAATTGGTGAGTTACATTTTGAAACCAGGCTTTTGCTGCTTTGTAGGTATGACCAGGTTTTTATTTATTTATTTATTTTTAGGTATTTTGACTCAGCATTGAATAAGAAAGCCTAAGAAAGGGACAAAGAAAATTCAGAAAACTACCGTAATAAGCAATACTCAATAGTGATAATAAGTGGACAGAGTAGAACAGACTCAAAGCCAGTCTAAATAGAATCAGGCCCATGGTTGAAACTGAACTGAATACAGATGGCATAAATGCATGACTGGATATTGATTAGCTCAAAGTCACCAACAAGAGGCTGACGGATGATTAAATATTTGCCAATGTAAGTCCAGTTCTGTGACATTCAACTAAATGTGGACCCCAGGTGCCACTGTCTTGCTGTGAGAACAGTCTACCCAGTTTTCTCAGAAGATATGCTAAAATAATTGAAAATGAAGGGAAAGTAATGATTCTAAAAATGATATATTTGCCAAACATCTTTCATCCAGAATGAGACAATAAGTTTTAGTACAAAAGTCCTTGAGGAGGGGACAAAAGTTCCATTTCCTTTAAACACTACCTGAGAGATAGAGGTAAGTAGCTTAATCTCTCTGTCCCTCAGTAATTCTAAATGAAGGAGATAAACAAAATGGTATCTAACACTTTCTAAAGTCCAATACATAATGTAACAAACAGTAGAGAGAGCAGAAGACGTTATGAAACCTCTGATTAGCATTACTTATGTTAAGGAACAAAATATATTTGATATCCTCATTTTGCTGCGAAAGGCTCTGGTTATTTTATCATTATTATTGGTGTAGCTTCAAAATCTTTTCAAAATACATATTGAAGAATGGCTTAAAAACTGGTTTCCTTTTAGGAACTGAGAATGAGAGGGAAGTAACAAGTTTAGAAATAACACCAGGGAGAATTAGAAGAGTATAAAATGAGACATATGTTCCAGGTAACAGAAAGAATGCAAAAATGTCTCAAGAGGTCAAAATCAATCCCTGTAGTTGGAAAGCAAGTCTAAGCAGCCAGAGAAAGAGAAAGTAGATTCTATGTGTGTTAAGTCACTTCAGTCATGTCTGACTCTTTGCAACTCTATGGACTGTAGCCTACCAGGCTCCTCTGTCCATGGGGTTTTCCAGGCAAGAATACTGAAGTGAGTTGCCATGCTCTCCTCCAGGGGAACTTCCCCACCCAGCGATTGAACCTGTGTCTCTGTGACTCCTGCATTGCAGGCAGATTCTTTACCCCTAAGCCATCGGAGAAGCCCAGATTCTATGAGGACCTGAGAAATTAAGTAGAAAGGAGATCACACAAGAACTTGCATCTCCCATACCCTAAAGCAAGGAAAAGCAAGTGAGAACATGGAAGATGTTTCCAAGAAGGAAATGAGAAAAACTAAGGCAGAAACAATAGACTATATCATTAATTAACCATAAAAGTACTTTAAAGAGAACTGAGAATACAGATCCAAACCATTACTACCTTCTAAAGAAAAAGAAAGAAAGAATAGAAGACTTTAACCTAATATAGCCTGTGCTGTGCTCAGTCACTTCAGTTGTGTCTGACTCTTGGTGACCCCATAGACCCTACAAAGCCCACCAGGCTCCTTTGTCCATGGGATTCCCCTGGCAAGAATACTGGAGTGAATTGCTATTTCTGCCTCCATGGGATCTTCCTGACCCAGGGACCAAACCCATGTCTCTTAAGCCTCCTGCATTTGCATGAGGGTTCTTTACCACTAGTGCCACCTGGGAAGTCTCTAGCAAATTTTTAACTTATAAAGATATAAATCTGAGAGTCATTCATAAAGAAAAAGTAGTAAATAACATGTTTCAGAACACTCCTCAGCAGAAATTATGGAGTAATCTGATAAGATTTTAAAAGAAAATGTTAAGAATAAGAAATATTATGCTCTTTCAAGATATTTTCCATTCATGTAGAAAATCAAAAGACTTCCCCAGATATGTATGGGCTCAGAAATAATGGCACTAATTGTTGTTGTTCAGCTGCTAAGTCATTTCTGACTCTTTGGGATGCCATGGACTGGAGCACACCAGGATTCTCTTTTTCACTCTCTCTCAGAGTTGGTTCAAACTCATGTCCATTGAGTCAATGATGTTATCTAACCATCTCATCATCTGTCACCCTCTTCGCCTCTTGCCCTCAATCTTTCCCAGGAAGAGTGTCTTTTCCAGTGAGTCGGCTCTTTGCATCAGGTGGCCAAGGTATTGGAGCTTCAGTTTCAACATCAGTCCTTCCAATGAATATTCAAGGTTGATTTTCTTTAGGATTGACCAGTTTGATCTCCTTGCTGTATAAGGAACTCTCAAGAGTCTGCTCCAGTACCACAGTTCAAAAGCATCAATTCTTTGGCCCTCAGCCTTCTTTATGGTACAACTCTCACATGCATATATGACTACTGGAAAAAACTATAGCTTTGACTACATGGACCTTTGTCAGCAAAGCAATGTCTCTGCTTTTTAATATGCTGTCTAGCTTTGTCATAGCTTTTCTTCCAAGGAGTAAGCGTCATTTTATTTCGTGGCTGCAATCACCAACCACAGTGATTTTGGAGCCCAATGGAATTAATAAATCCTAAACATAAAAATGTATTGAGTCTAACTCCAACAAAAAATCAGGAAGTAGATAACAATTTACAATTTAAAATGCAAAAAATATGATATTGATAGATTAACAGAACTAACTGCTTATTCTGTTTAGAGTCTAAAGACAAAAATAAATCCTACAGCTTAAAATGTGACGCTTAATACCAAGGTACCACTTTTATCTGTTTCTTTGTTTCTCCTTCACCTATACCAGCAAATCTCTCTTAAGCTTACTCCTTTTGTGAAGAGTACAGATGAAATGTTTTTCCCTGAATTGATAGAAGCTTAAAAATGAAACAGTACTTTATTCTTTAGGCACTTGCTAATAATATTGAAACTATACAGTTGAGCTACTAGGCTCAGTGCATTATTAAACCAAAAGTTTTTGCTTTGTCTCTCTAAGTTATTGGTTTCCTTAGGAAAACAAATAAAAGCCATCTTAATAGCCAATAAACTTAACTAATGATTTTCTTCATAATTAAAACTCATATTGAATTACATGATCCACTGTGCTGCTTCTATTTTAATTGAGAAATAATAGTAAATCACTTAAAATGTGATATTATCTGACATATAGCCCCCTTTTCATACTCTTTTGAATCTCAGACCAATGATGTTCTTTCAGTAACTAATATTCACTATACAAATACATATGCTCATATAATAGTATAATATAAAATAAATATACCAAAAATATTGCGTTGTTATTTATGACTTGTAGAATTCTAGACAATTATAGTATGTTAATGTACACATTTTTCAAAGTATTTTTTTTTCATACATAGGAAACAAGACTAAAAGGTCAATGTTTTAAACTATGACTAAATTAAAAAATGCACCTAAACCACCGATGGTAGTTTTCTCAAATGTTAGCATTCTGTATATTTTAATTTGTAAAATTTTATTCTTTCCTATATTTGTCAAATTTCCCACAATGAATATTCATTTTCATGATACAAGAAATACACTAGTGAATATAGTGTATTTTGTCACGTTAGTCTACTTTTGCATCCTGACTAGGTGTAATTGGTATTTTGGAACATGCTCTTAGAGTACTGCACAGGTAATGGCTTGGGTGATTTATGTATATATTTCTTCTCAACTAAACTGCAGTCTCCTAAAAGACCAAATCTGACCCGGTCCTGATATCAACAGACCCTGAAATATGAATAGAAATGCAGTCCTACCTATCATATGTCTTGATATTTAAAATTATAAATAAACTGAAAAATAAGAAATGTTTTAGCCTCTTACCTTAGCAAATGCACCTTTCTAATGACAAAAGAAAAAATGTGTGTCAAGCTCTCATTTTCAAGTTAGTAAATATCAAAGATGAATAAATGTAACTATCACTACACATGCTTGGATGCTGTGTGGATAAGCTGCTGATGTTAGATGCATAAATACATATGCACACACACACTCTCTCTCTCTCTCTCTCTCTCTCTCTCTCTCTATATATATATATATATATATATATAAATAGACAGATAGATATTTCATAAATTATTACACACCTATTTCATAACATTTTTCTTGCCTTCATTTCAACAAAATCACTAATCATGGTAATAATTAAGATTTTCATATAATGATTTAAAGCAATTAATAAAATGAAATTATTCTAAAGGATATGGAAGTTAAATACATCTTAAACAAATAGGTAATTAAAGTTAAATGTAAAAATTAAAAAGTATTTTCACATATATTTATTTTTCTAAAATATTAAAAAACAACTCTTGCAAGAAAATATCTAAATTATCATTAATGAGGAAAAAAATATCATTAATGAATATCAGAAGTTTTAAATTTTATACATATTGATTTGATGTTATGAAATTTTATGAAATGCTTATTTAAAATAATTATTTTTATGAATAGAAATAAAAGTAGAACTATCCACAAATCTGTCATTCAGTGTCCATCTAGTAACCCATGTAAAGTACTGGTATCAAGCTTCATGCATATTACATCTAGATCTACATTTAGTCAAAATTATGAGTAATATAAATTTTTAAATATTGAAAAATTCCTCAGACAAATGTGCAACAGTTGTAAAAAGTATTCTTATTTCTAAGAACTTTTAGGACTGCAAACTGGAGAACAAAGAGATGCAAGAAAATGAACACTCAGCCTTCCCAGGATAAAGTGCTTCATTGTGTAAGAATCTAACACATTCATGTTAGCTGAAAGAAAGTATTTTAAAAATTAACTAGTCTATATTTTTTAAAGAGCTCTACCTTTCAAACTCTGAAGAAGTAAATCAGTCTTTGACACTGAAAACACTTTGACATTGTGGGGTACAGCCCACAAATCTTCAAAACATTCGGATACAATCACTTTTTGCTTTAGGAACAAGTGCCCAGATATGCAGTGAAGCTTTTCCTGGGATCTCAGTGGTGTTAATCATGACAGCAAATGTTTAAGATTATACATTGTGCTGAGCAGAAACCGCCATGTGTTATTTAATAAGTTTAGTTATATTCGCAGTCCTCTGACTTGTTGAGTTCTTCTGCACTGATCTAAAGGCCATGTTGGTGGGAATCATGTCCTATCCAACTTGCTCACACAGTCATTCACAGAGTGTAATATATAACACAAAATGTAAAAACCACAGAATTTGTTGAATTAACTTGAAATATAATAAGAAATTTCTAAAGATATATATGGGAAAAGGTCTTAAAGACGTATTATGATACTTTTTGGAATTTGACAAAAGAATGACTAAACTGACATAAAAAATGTAATTAAGGGTTTAAGATTGAATAACAGAGCAAAACAAAAGAGGACATTGTGGGGACTACCTGCAATATCCCCTTCCTTCTTTTGAGTATAGCCTATATATCGAAAGTCCCTAGCCTTAAGAATAATAAAATAAATCATCACAATGATATCATTACAAATAATAAGATAAATATTGATATCTCTCTTCAAAACCCAATCCATCTTTACTTCTGAAAGAGAATCTGTTTACACTAAATGTGTAAAGTATGCATGCTTGGGCATAAAGCTTATATCCTTCTTATACTAGAAATATCTCAAATTTTATAAGCATGGAGCATTACTTAACATAAATGTGCTACTAGAAGAAATTATAAAATGTAGGCTAAATAGTTGTTTAGTAAGAAAAAATGTATTTTTAACTGTCCATTTGTTGAAGCAACTGTCAGACAGTGTCACTCTACTGTAGTCCAATCTCAAAATATCTCTATTTTTACTCCAAAATAAGAAACACTCTATAATGTATTTCTGTATCTCCAAATGATTTCACTGAAACCAGTGCAGGTTTTCAATAAGGTAATCAAATCCTTCAGAGACTCTTCTAAATATAATTCTTAACCTGCAAGGTATTTTATATTCTCTTTAAAAGAATACTGACAGAAATAAAATATGAAAGGATTTCCTCCTTAGTCCCCATAGACATGGAGTGGATCTGATTCTGTTTCAGCCTGAGTCAACAAAAGGTATTAATGGAAATACTACACCTCAGTATGCTCCACACTGCTAAAGTTGACAAAAATAGTCAAAGGGTTTTAAAAAAAAAAGGCTAGAAAAGTTTAAATTTTAGTAGCTCATTGTGAACCTTGAAAAAAGTCATTAAGTCTGTATATTGATGATACCTTCTTCGAAAAAATATATATATGACAAGTGAACCATTCTCAATGTATTACTGTTTTATATCCTAGTTAAATGTTTCCAAAAATTACTTCCCTTAGTAATAAGGTTATATTATATATATATATATATATATATATATATATATATATAAAACTTTTCATGCCATATAATGAAATATTATTTTCCCCCTGCTGTATACATTCACCTCAAATTTTAGTTAAGTGATTTGTAAAATGCCATTCTGTTAATCTTTCTCAATAACTAAAACATAATTTGGCTCTCCTAAAAATTCTAAAGCTGATAGGAACCTAAACTTTTAGAACCAGCGAAGAGTTTTCAACTAATCTAAATCTGACTTATGGCTTGTTCTGAAAGTTAAGAGTCTTTCTGGTACAATGCGTTTTTTCTATAAAACAGTTTAGTCACACAATGGATAAACAGGAGAAAGCTGCCAATATATGATATGTAAATTAATTGGTTCATACATGATATTCCTTAGCACTTTAGTGCTTGATGCCAAGTATCTGCTGAATGCAGCAAGCCATGAAGGAATATAGTGCTTTATGTGGTACCCACTAATTCCACAATCAAACTTTTGGATCAAGTTGGAAAACTCTTCTAACTTAAAAATGATTATTACACTGTTCCTTGTGATACCTGTGTATTAGGTGAAATGGTAGCTACTAAAAGATAGGTCCACATCCTAGTTCCTATAACCTGTGATATTGTCTTCTTGGGGAAAAGGGTCTTTGCAAATAATAATAATTAAGGGTCTTAAGATGAAGATATCATCCTGGATGATCTGGATGGACTCTAAATCCAATAATGTATGTCCTTCGAAGAGGAAGACAGAGGGACATTTGAGACAGACAGAAGAAGAGAAGAATAGCAGAGGACAAGGCCATATGAAAAAAAATGAAGGCAGAGATTGGAGTAATGCAAACACAGGCTGCAACAGGCAAGAAGCAGAATTTCCCCTAGAGCCTCAGCAGAGAGTGATACCCTGCCAATAGCTGATTTTAGTCTTAGGGCTTCCAGGACTAAATAAATAAATAAATAAATGTTTGTTGTTTTAAGTTATTAGTTTGTGGTAATCTGTTAAGATATCCTGAAAAAAATAATATATCTTGTAATTTTTTATTTTTGTGTCCATAAGAGAGCAACCAAACTCAAACCTTCCTTATTCCTCATTCCAGTGCTAACTTTTGGACCTCTTTTTTGTAAATAAAGCCCTATTGTACTGTAATAGTCAAACTTATTAGAGATTTCAAATCTTTTTTAATCTGCACTAATATATTTATAAGGAATGCCACTATTTGTTTGCGTTTATGTTCCAGTTGCAAAGTTTTATAGATTTTGAGTGGTCTTGCCTCTCCTTGATTTCACTAAAAAGTCCTGACATTATTAATGTGTGATTTTGCAAAAGAACTTTAATTTATGAATTACTATTTTGTGAGATGATAGAAATGCCTGTATTTTATGTGAATAGATGTCCTCATCAAAAAACTTAATTCTATGTAAGAATTGACAGCATAACCTGTCAATGATAATTCAAAGTTAATTCATAATTTTCAATTCAGTTCAGTTCACTCGCTCAGTTGTGCCTGACTCTTTGTGACACCATGGACTGCAGCAGGCCAGGCCTCCCTGTCCATCACCAACTCCCAGAGTTTACCCAAACTCATGTCCATTGAGTCAGTGATGCCATCCAAGCATCTCATCCTCTGTCATCCCCTTCTTCTCCCACCTTCAATCTTTCCCAGCATCAGGGTCTTCTCAAATGAGTCAGCTTTTCCAATCAGGTGGCCAAAAGACTGGAGTTTCAGCTTCTACATCAGTCCTTTCAGTGAACACTCAGGACTAATCTCCTTTAGGATGGACTGGTTGGATCTCCTTGCAGTCCAAGGGACTCTCCAGAGTCTTCTCCAACACCACAGTTCAAAAGCATCAATTCTTCTGTGCTCAACTTTCTTTATAGTCCAACTCTCACATCCATACATGACTACTGGAAAAACCATAGCTTTCACTAGACAGACCTTTGTCAGCAAAGTAAAATCACAGAAGCAGAGAATTGGATGGTATCTTGTTGATAAGTTTATTAAACTTTGAGACTAGAAAAGACAACTTCCCTATATTTGTTAGAATGTTATCCAATACTATTTGAAGATTTCTATTGAAGAAACACTCAAAACTTTAAACCACAGCCCATTCAATTGAATTCTTCTAACCATCCATGGTTTCTAAATGTTTTGAAGTATATTTAAGCCTCACTTTTTCATTTTTACTTTCATGTATACTTATATTTTTCTCTGAATTTTCATATTAAAATAGATTCAAAATATTCTTTAATTAGGTAAAATAAGATTTGAGAAGAGTGACTAAGAGTTTGGTACAGTGAAAATACAGAGATAGAGAACCAATATGGAAATAAATGGAAAATAATGGAAAATAAATAATAATGGAAATAATGGAAAATAAAAATCTGATCTAGATAAAGCAACCCAAATGTTTGTCATCTGACAAATGGTAAACACAACATGGTATATCTATGTAATGAAATATTATTCCACAATATAAGAAATGGTACAATATGGGTAAGTCTTGAAAACATTATGCCAAGTGAAAGAAGTCAATTAAATACACACATACATACATACATACAAATATATTATGACTCTATTTTATGAAATGTCCAATATAAGCCAATCTATGGAGCAGATAGTAGATTAGTGGTTGTCAAGGACAATCAGTAAGGTGTAATGTACAGTGACTGTCAGTGGATTTCTTTTTAAGGTGATAAAATTTTATATTAGATATTTATGGCTGCACACCTCTATAATATACTAAAAACTACTGAATGGTACATAATAAAATGTGAATTTTATGATACATAAATTACATCTCAATAGGTGGCACAGTGGTAAAGAATCTTACTGCAATGAGGGAGACCTGGGATTGATCCCTGGATAGGGATCCCCTGGAGAAGGGAATGGCAACTGAGGATACTGGCTCCAGATGGTAAGGCGCATATCAAATGAATGACTTCAGTGAGCCCAGACATTTGTATCTTCATATCAATAACCTCAGATATGCAGATGACACCACCCTTATGGCAGAAAACAAAGAAGAAGTAAAAAGCCTCCTGATGAAAGTGAAAGAGGAGAGTGAAAAAGTTGGCTTAAAGCTCAACTTTCAGAAAACTAAGATCATGGTATCCATTCCCATCACTTCATGTCAAATAGATAGGGAAACAGTGGAAACAGTGGCTGACTTTATTTTTCTGGGCTCCAAAATCACTGCAGATAGTGATTGCAGCCATGAAATTAAAAGATGCTTACTCCTTGGAAGGAAAGCTATATCCAACCTAGACAGCATGTTAAAAAGCAGAGACATTACTTTGTCAACAAAGGTCCGTCTAGTCAAGGCTATGGTTTTTCCAGTAGTCATGTATGGATGTGAGAGTTGGCCTATAAAGAAAGCTGAGCCCCAAAGAATTGATGCTTTTGAACTGTGGTGTTGGAGAAGACTCTTGAGAGTTCCTTGGACTGCAAGGAGATCCAACCAGTCCATCCTAAAGGAGATCAGTCCTGGGTGTTCATTGGAAGGATTGATGTTGAAGCTGAAACCCCAATACTTTGGCCACCTGATGTGAAGAGTTGACTCATTTGAAAAGACCTTGATGCTGGGATAGATTAAGGGCAGGAGGAAAAGGGATATGGTTGGATGGCATCACTGACTCAATGGACAAGAGTTTGAGTAAACTCCAGGAGTTGGTGATGGACAGGGAGGCCTAGCATGCTGCAGTTAATGGGGTCGTAAAGAGTCAAACATGACTGAGCTACTGAACGGAACTGAACTGAAAGCAGAATAACTTTCCTCCAACAAATAACAGCACACCAAAAAAAAACAAAAACAAAAACAAAAAAAACAACTGACAGTATTTCAAAACAAGCTAAAGAAACTTAATAAAAAGACAGAACAATGAAACAAAAACTTAGAAAAACTAATATATGATAATGATTGAAGAAGCCAGAATTGCAAAAGATTTTACATAATATAAGAAATAATTAGAAGGAAAGAAAAAAAAACATTTCAGAAATAGAAACTATATTAGAAGTTTTATACTTCCTCTTAAGAGAAGTAGAAGATGGAAAGTAGGGAACTATTAATCAAAAAGAAGAGAATAAATATATACAAAGTACTTAAAAGATATTGAGAGAGACAAATGAAAACAAAGCAATGAAATGTAATAAACACTAAAAACTATAAGAAACATTTTTCTGAAATGAAAAAGACTTGAAACAAAACACTGAAATGGCAGACTACATATTTGTGGAAATTGACCCAGGAGAACCAAAACGAAACATATCCTGGTAAAGCCACTGGACCTTAAAAGAGAGAATTTTTCTTTGCTTTTAGTCAAAGAGACCAAGAGACTTAAATGAGAAAGAAAATCAGATTACTACCAAATTATTCAACCTTAACATGCCAGAACAGGATAATATATTTCTGAAACTCAAAAGATGAAAATATGAGCCAAATATGGCCTACTTTCAAGTCAATAAACTACAAACTATTAAAAACAAGGAATACTGTTCTTAATGAGCCCTTCTCTGAAAGCATCTCTGAAAGCATTATATATGAGGATTTGTGTGTGTGTGTATATGCGTATGTGTGCTCCATTGTGTCTGACTTTTTGTGACTCCATGGACTACTTGTAGGAAATATTAAATATAAACCATACCTAAAATTGGGCTTCCCTGGTGGCTCAGCTGGTAAAGAATCCACCTGCAATGTAGGAGACCTGGGTTCGATCCCTGGGCCAGGAAATTCCCATGGAGGAGGGAAAGACTATGCACTTCAGTATTCTGGCCTGGAGAATTTCATGGACTGTATAGTCCAGGGGTCTGAAAGAATCGGACACGACTGAGCGACTTTCACTTTCACTTTCTTCATACCTAAAATGAATGATGATTATAAGGAAATTTAGTAGTATATGATGTCTGTATACTGTGAAAATATATTATATAACTACCAAAAAATAATGTGGGGGAATAGAGAGAGTAAATGAAAAAGTAAATAAACTCACAGATTGCCCAGTCAATATTAACATAAAGTAAAATAATAATATTTTAAACTAGCTCCTGTGGGGATTCACTATAGTTTTCTCTCTGCTTTCATATGTTTGAAATTATTCATAATAAGAATGCTAATAAAAGAGGTAACTTTGAAGTTTGCAGTTTATAGAGTCGTGCAAAAAAGCAAATGAGAGACAATGAAGACTGGAAACATGTTAGTAGAGAGAGGAATAGAAAGGAGAGAACGGATGTATTATTGGATAGAACTGGCAGAAATCTGTGACCTGTGGAGGTAAAAAGGGTAGAGGTGCCAAAGATGACTCCAAGCTTCTGGCTGAGAGGACTTAGTAGATGTGAATATCTTGAGACATGAGACACATGAGGAAGTGATGCAATTAACTTAGAGCGAAGCACAGAAGAATATGTTTTGCATAGATGATGATGAGCTATATGTGGAGAGATTAAATTTGCCAAAAACGTTAAGGTAAAATTATATAATTAGGTACCATAATGATTGGAACCCTATGCCCAATTAACAATAAAATCTATCAAATAACTTCAGAATTGACTCACTCTCTCTCTTCCTTCCTGTCTACTTTGGTTTGTGAAGCTCTTTCCTCTGTATATTCATCTTTCCTGCTTTTTCTTCTGTTCTTACATTTTAAGAATGCAATAGAAAAGAATTGGCCTGCCAATGCAGGAGAGGCAGATTCGATCCCAGGAAGATCCCTTGGAGAAGGAAATGGCAACCCACTCCAGTATTGCTGCTGAGGATAACCCCATGAACAGAGGAGCCTGGTGGGCTACAGACCATGGGATGGCAAAAAAGCCGGTCAGGAGCTGTGACTAAATAACAGCTTAGATATTTAAATTTGTCTGGAAAATGATCTGTCCTGGTTTTAAAATTTCAAATAATAAGGGGAAATGTTAAATGTTGTTTAAAGAAAAATAAACAACTGCCTTCTAATTCTGCTCCCCAGGATTTGGAGACATGAAGCTCTTTTAATTGTTTACCCTGGCACATATTTTTCTATTTTGTAATTATAGGCAAATTCTATGAACTCTGAATTTATTAATTAATAAATTACATATTGTCTCCCACTAAGATAAATGTTTAGCTCTTATACTCACTTATCCTATAATCACAATACAGTTATGTCACATTAATATTATATCAGCATATGGTGCTTTCATTACAAGCAGTTAAACGTGGTTACCCTTGAACCAGTCAATGCACTCAAGTTACATTTTGTTCTTTTTAAACAAAGTTGCTTTGTTTTTCATGAAGTTTGTAATGATTACCTCTTTTGCCCATATTTTTAGTTTACTGTGGTCCTTTATAATGTGCCTTGTCTCATCATCCAGTACTCCTTCAATGAAATTTTCTCTTTTTACGTTTCTTTAATTGAAGTAAATCAGTGAACTAAATTAACTGTAAGATCAAACATCACATGTTCTATCAGTTTTCCTTAGCCACCAAAAGACCTGGGGAGGTGCATGGCTTTCAAAGGATTCTGCATAGTTATCGCCTCAAACACCCCGTTACCATAATTCTGAGAATTTACTTCCCGATACTGCATAAGGAGAGGCATGTTGTAGAGTTTACAAGCACAGATTCTGAAGTCAATTCTAACCAATTCAAATCCTACTCCTTGGGGGGTGTTACAGGATATAAATGAATAATATGTATAAAGTGTCCAAAGTAGTTAATTTACAAAGGGAAAGACAGAGTACTTTTTAAATAAAAATGCTCTTCCTTCATCATATTTAGGGTGTCTTCTTTCTTGGCTCCCTCTACTGTTTTGGAGGAACAGATGTTTCAAGAGCTTCTTGAGAAAGGATGGGAGATACATTGTTGAGATGTTGCATGTTGAAAACTTACTTCTTCTACCCTTACACTTGCTAAAAATTCTAGTTTAAAAATATTTCAATCATACCATTAAATTAATTAAAATTGCAATAAATCATGTGATTAAATTCAATGCAATTGGGCAACTAATTAAAGTGTTTTTTAAAATCTCAACAAAATAGCTTTAGGATTCCCTGCATCAAAAGCTAACACTAAATTAGTAAATTCTGACACTGAAGATTTTCAGTGATTAATGAGAACAGAGAAACACAACAGTGGCCCCAAGTATGTTATGAGCTACATTATTGCAAAGGATATGGAACCTGATATACAGAAAATGAGCTACCTATATTTTTTAAAGCTTTCCTGTAATTTAACTCTCTCTCAGCCACTGAAACTAAGTCTCCAGGAGTAATAGCCTACATTCATCCTCCCTGTTGATGATAGTTTTTAGGTAATGTACTTGAAAGTCAATTTGGATGTAAATAAAATACTTCACTCTCACTTTGCTGAGAAAACACAGTCTAACTACCAGCTATCAATATGGTTCAAATTAAATCCTTTTCCTTAAAATAGAGTGGAAAATCTGGAAACATCAAATATTTCATAATAACATTAAAGGAAGTTTTTAACCAAAGTAAAAACAACAAGCAAAACCATCAGCATCAACAATTAAAAAAAAAAAGAACAATTAACCAGACTACAGGAGATGAAGCAAATGAAAATAATAAAATTTAATAAAGAAAAAGACTAAAATATTAAAATAAGTAAATAGGTAAAAGATTGATTTTATACTAAGCTTACATTGTACTATTAAAATAAGTGAAATATAAAATAATTTTTAAAGTAAATAATAAAATAAATAAGCAAGTAAGAATATTAAATGAGTAAAACTTTAAAAAGATGATAAAATTTTAAACTAAAAGTAAGAAAAATGGAATATTTTTTAAAACTCAATTAATAGAACTCAAAATCTAGTCTCCCACACACAAAACAAAACAATAACAAAACTTAATTTTTTTTTTTTTTTTTAATAACTTGACTAACGCTGCGCCTCACAGGACAAACCGAGACTGTGAGGGAGACAGTATGGCGCTGGGCGCTGGCCTCTCAGCAGCAGTCCCGGAGGCTGCACGTCAGGGACTCTCACTCAGGAGGGTTCAAAAGCCGGGCGGCCCTGAGGGATCGGACGTGCCAGGTCGGCCGGCCCACGCGTCCTGGCCCCGCCGTGGGCTGTGTAGTGCCCGCACCCGTGACTGTCCTTGCACGCTGACCCTAGGCGAGGTCCGGGACACCCGCGACCTTAACATACACTCTAAAGAGTAAATGAGACAGAATTGTATAGAAAAAATAAACTGGAGAAAACAGAAAAATATTTAAAAATAGAAATGACATGCTAAGAAATATGGCATATGCAGCCACACTCCATTGACAAAATTATATTACATCCATTAAGTATCCATTCTATTACGTAAGATTGGATAGGATGGAGGTGGAAAATAATCAAAGAAATAGTGTGAGAAAATATCTGTGAACTGAAGGAAAAAAAAGTCTTTAGATTGAAAATCATCACCAAATGGCAGAAGAAAATAAAGAAAAATCAGCTGAAAAACATATAAATGTGAAAACGCTGACTAGAAAGATAAAAAGAAAATTGCAAATTTTCAGAAAAAATACACACAAAGGAATAGACAATTTCTTATAATATCTTAATTACCAAATTTGATGAAGAATATAAAAATACCTGAATAGAACTGAAAATTAAGATAAACTTGAAAAGGTAATAAAAAATCTTCAACTTTTAAATAAATATTTGATTAAATTCAGCACCTTTCTACGATATTATATTGTCATCCAACATAATCTACAAATGATAAATTAAAATAATTTGAGATTCCAAGATAACAAGCAAGTTTACAATGCTTATATGATTCATGTTTATTGTTTCACCTAGCATACTGGCAACATTTTTTTTAACTGAGATCTTAGAGAAATGGGACTAGCATACAGTGTAAGTTTTAGCATATATTGGTACACACTTTTAGAAGGACGGTTTTAAATGTGCATATTCTTGCTCCAAGAAAGAAATCTTACAGAAATACATATACATATATACATATATGTATATGTATAACATTCCACCATATATCTTATATATATGTGTGTGTGTGTGTGTGTATATATATATATTCATCAGAGGATGAAATGGTTGAATGGTTTGAGAAGGCTACAGCAGTTGGTGATGGACAGGGAAGCCTGGAGTGCTGTGGTCCATGGGATCACAAAGCATCAGACATAACTGAGCAACTGAACTGAACTGATGAATATGTGCATATATATATATATATATATATATATATACACACACACACACACACACACACACAATGTATGTTTTTCACAGTATTATAAGAATGAAAAACTGAAAAATGCTGCATGCCCATCAATGACAAATGATTAAGTAAAATATGATATGTTCATCTTAAAACAATCTGAAGGTTTAAAAAGGTAAGTATTTTACTTATAAGTTTGTCTGACATATTTAAATTTTGGTACTAGGCATGGATAGAGGAGCCTGGCAAGCTACAGTCCATAGGGTCGCAAAGACAGACACAACTGAGCACACACACACTACTACTACATTCATCCATGCAATATATAGGAAAGATACATCCAAAAAGGACTTACACGTTTTTCTCTATAAGCCTTTCACTTATGTATGCATTTATTTTCATACTAAGCATATATTTACTGTTTACTTTGGTTAAAATCCTTAAAAATATGTAAAGAAGCATGATAAATATAGTTTCCAATTTCTTATTATCGTTAATGGTTTATCTTGTAGTATTGTAATTATCCTGTTTTACTGCCTATTAGCTGCTCTAGTGCCAATTACTTTGGTACTGCTTTACTAGGTAAACAGAGTGAAATAAAGTTCACTAATGGTTAGTAATATGATGCAAAAAGTTTAGAAGTGATGAAATGAGCAATATCACTAAACTGCTGAAACTGTGCTGAGATTCACTAAGTGCTATACAAAAGAAAGCAAACAAACAAGAATTCATTACACAGTTGACTAAGCTCTGCAACTGATGGGCAATCCTCATTGCCATGTGACATTCAGGCTCTCATTAGTGATTTCAGGCCAGCAGAGGAGACAATAAAATTTGATGCAAGCTGTCAAGGTGAAGTTTTAAGAGTTATGATTCTGAATTTATTGTCAAGAGTCATATAAGAGTAATACAGGACAAACAGATTTAGAAATGTCTTTACACAAAAAATTAGGTGGCTATAGTCCTAAATCAAATCCAAAAATCTTAACATCTCAAAAAAAAAAAAATCAGGGAAACACATAAAAAAATGTTATATTAATCCAACTTCTATTTTTTAGAATTCTTTGTATAAAAGATAATGATAATCAATGAATAATGGTAATGTCTATAATTGTTCATTATTTTCTCATAAATTTGACTTTAAGAAAATCATACTAGCTATTCCTAGGAATAAGATAAACAAAAGCTCTACAGGTACCTGCAAATAAAATAAAACCTTTAGTAACATCTCTTGAACTGGAATGCAATCAAAATCTAAATCTGTATATCACCATGAAATAATGACTTCCTGGGCTAGGGAAGCAAATAATAGGTCATATTTTTAATCTTTTAGCATGGGGAGAGAGCCTTGTAAAACCAAACAGATTGCCTGGCAAAGGTTTCTGAACTTGATTTTTTTTTTTTTTTTTTTTGTAATCACAGAGAACTGCCAGCTATCAATAGAAAATCTCAACCGAAGGATTCATAGAGCTTAATCTATTAGATTAAACAGATGTAGTTAGCAAGGCTCTTTCAGTCTAAAGAGAGGTATAATAATATGTTAGAGGTGTTAGTAAAATTTCTAAAACTTACTGTTGGCTTTATAAAGTTGTGGTTAATATTTTAGCTTCTAGCAATAATTTTATCATGGTCCTATTTACTTATCTTTCTGAAAATAAAATTTATCATTATGTGATGCATAATATAAAGTTCTTTGTTAATTTTTTTAAAAATTCTAAGTAAACTATACTTTTTTCTTGAGAATTTTACTTTCTGTGAATTGCAATAATTATAAAAGCATATTATGTGAAAATCATGAGATAGTAATTTTAATAATGAAACAAAAGTATTGTAAATGTTGTACTACTATTACATTCTCAAATAACTAAGTAATGAAAAATTATAAGATAAAGTACATGTATTTATTAACTATATAACATCAAACATTTTTTCACAAAAGAATCTGTTTTTTAAAAATGTGGTTTTAAAATATTCTGCTTTTCAGTTTACTTTAGTATATTAAGTGCCTTACACTAAGCAAGAATCATTTGAAAAAAACTAAAAATACAGAAAGTGTAAATGCCTAGAGAAGACTGTAATTTTAAATTAAGAAGACAAGCCCAGTAAGATTAAATAATTTTTATAAAGTCACATTTAAAAGAGGAGAAGGTAGATCTAGAGTCTATGGTCTCCTGACTATCACACTGTATTTTCCAACTCTATTATTATGGACTATCATTTTCAATTAAATGTCAACTATGTTAAAACTTTGTGGGCTTCTCAGGTGGCATTAGTAGTAAAGAACCCATCTGCCAGTGCAGGAGATGTAAGAAATGCTGGTTTGACCCATGGGTTGAGAAGATCCCCTGGAAGAGGGCTTGGCAACCCACTCTAGTATTCTTGCCTGGAGAAGTTCATGGACAGAGGAGCCTGGTGGGCTATGGTCCGTAGTCGCAAAGATTGAAGTGACTTAGCACACACAGATGCATGCATGCTAATACTTTACATAATTGTAAAGTTAGAGAAATTAGAAACAAACTATTGAATATCTTATAAACTGTGTTTATCATTGTTAGTAATCTCATAAATCTTCAGTAAAAAGAATATTTATATTCACAAGTTTATCAGATATCCTGAACTTTAATGAACCACATCATGGGACAGAAAAGCATAAATAAGATAGACACATAAAGCAAAACTTTAAACTTTTGAGTCTAAAAAGCAAGTTTCATATTATGTAAGCCTCATATTTTAAATTTTTCCAGCCATTATGAACTATTATTCAAGATACCTAAATTTGTTGAGATTAGTGGCATTGTTCATCAGTCCTAAAATGCAATACTCTGTGTGTAGTATTTAAATCTACTCATTCTATTGAATAATTAGCTCTGGAACCCCAAAGAAAATTGCCCTAAAGATAAATACGCACTGAGGCAGAAAGACTGCTTTTTACCTCTTTTAAAATCACCTGTAACTTATACCTTTCTTAAACAAGTTAGGACTGAGAACATTCAAAAGTTACTGAATAAGGAACTGTTCACATCATTCAACAAAGAACCTCTTTCACTCATCTAGCTGGTTGTCTCTTCTCAAGACCAGCCCCTACCAACCTTCCACTTAGTCATAAACTATTGTAAGTACAGTTCTTTGAGGCATTGATATAAGGTGATTATGTTCTCAAATTCAAAGCAGTTCAGCTCATTGAAAAGGCTGACTCAGGGCAATGAATGTTTCAGCACTAGGCTCTTCACTAGCAATGAAAACTGCTGCTGCTGCCTGTGGGTGTAGATCAAGGTCAGCGATTTGCAGGTAAATAGCTCCCTCCACTGGCCCAACCATCATTCTGCGCTCTGAAGTCTAAAATCCAAGTCTCCTACCACCAAGTTTGCAAACAGAACACAGAATGCTAAAGCAGCTTGAAAATTTAGAAACACTGAATTTATAGGTGTCAGCCAGTAACTAAGAGGTGGCAACCCTTTGAGTACTAAGATCTAAATGGGAACTTAATGAGTTGAAGGAATACATATCAATGCCTATAAATATGAAAACACCTATAAGGGAGAGCAAGACCTGAGACTGGAAAACACACTCTAAAAAGCAGTTTGCAGTTTTGAGAGGATAAAATGATAACAAAAGGAGTACCAGTGATCTCTAAACTGCCATATAGTGGATACTGGGTCTAGTTGGGCTTTTGTTTTGCTGGTTGGGTATTAAAGTTTAGAGGTTACTCAATTTGCTTGGGTCAGAATTGTTGTTCAAACTTGCCTTCTCCTAAAGAATATATATGCTTTCAATTTGAGAGGATACTCCTCATTAGCCTATCTATGGTGTATATATTTCTTTGTCATGATATTGTGCAGCCCAGCTTCTTTATTTTACAAGTGAGGAGGTTAGAAAACATGAACTAATTTACTAAAAATGTCCTTTTCTAAGCTCTAGCCAGATCACCTGATACTTAGTCTGGTATTCTATATAGGGGAAGAGTGTTTCTTGCAATGTGTAGTCCCTGGACCAACAGCAACATCATCATACCTGAGACTTGCTAAGAATGCAAATAACAGGCCCACCTCCCAGACCTATCAAATCAGAAACTTGGGGCAAATGAAAGAAATCTGGGTTTAAGCAAGTCTTCCAGATGATTATGATATGCATTAGAGTTTGAAACTTTACTTGACATATATAATTACTTTAAATTATTTAATAACATTAATGAATATAATTTAAGTTTAAATTAAATTTTAAATTTATGTACTAAATTGTAGTGCATAAAATCAACTTACGAGTTATGTTCAAACTGATCCTCTTCAGTCAAAACTGGATAAATTGTTCCCATCAATGCTGACTGTATCCCTTCCAATGTTCCATTCTATTTTGTCCACAAATACTGTTCATTCTTCTAGTTCACTCAAAGTACAATTTCTGTGTATTTTTTTCCTTCTATAACTCAACTAAGTTGCAGATCAAACTGGTCTTGTCCTATTACCATTTGGTAGAATAGTATTACTATTCTATACAATTATTATTACTATTCTATACAGTTACTATTACTATTCTATACAATTACTATTTGGTAGAAAGTTGCATACTTCTACAAAAGCAATTTTAACACTTCACCTACTCATTTATAATAATTGATTTCCATTATAAGATTCTAAATGTTTGACAGGCCAAAAGGTGTTGATATGCCACCAAATTTGGAGAACTCAGCAGTGGCCACAGGGCTGGAAAAGGTCAGTTTTCATTCCAATCCCCAAAAAAGGCAATGCCAAAGAATGTTCAAACTATCACACAATTGTACTCACTTCACATGATAGCAAGGTAATGCTAAAAATCCAAGCTAGGCTTCAAATGAAAGTAAATTGAGAACTTCCAAATATACAAGCTAGATATAAAAAAGGCAGAGGAACCAGAGATCAAATTGCCAATATCCCTTGGATCATAGACAAAGCAAGGGAATTCCAAAAAACACCTGCTTCATTGAGTACACTAAAGCCTTTGATTGTGTGGATCACAAATTCTTAAAGAGATGGGAATTTCAGACCACCTTACCTGTCTCCTGAGAAATCTGTGTATAGGACAAGAAGCAACAGTTAGAACCAGACATATAAGAATGGATTGGTTCCAAATTGGGAAAGGAGTACATCAAAGCTGTATATTGTCACCCTGCTTATTTAATTTATATGCCAAGTACATCATGCAGATTGTTGGCTGGATGAATCATAATCTGGAATCAATCAGCAATATTGTTGGAGAAATATCAACAGCCTCAGATATGAAGATGATACTACCCTAATGCAAGAAAGTGAAGAGGAACTAAAGAGCCTCTTGGTGGGGTGAAAGAACAGAGTGAAAAAGTTAGCTTAAAATTTAACATACAAAATCTAAGATCATGGCATCTGACTCCCATCACTTCATGGCAAATATATGGGGAAACAATGGAAACAGTGGCAGATTTTATTTTCTTGGGCTCCAAAATCACAGCAGATGGTGACTGCAGCCATGAAATTAAAAGGCACTTGTTCCTCAGAGGGAAAGCTATGACAAACCCAGACAGCATATTAAAAAGCAGAGATGTATCACTTTGACGATAAGTTCAGTTCAGTTCAGTCATTCAGTCATATCCATCTCTTTGCGACCCCATGGACTGAAGTGTGCCAGGCTTCCATCACCAACTCCTGGAACTTGTTCAAACTCATGTCCATTGAGTCAGTGATGCCATACAACCATCTCATCCTCTGTCATCCCCTTCTTCTCTGCCAACAAAGGTCTGTCTAATCAAAGCTGTAGTTATTTTTTCCAGTAGTCATGTATGGATGTGAGAGTTGGACCATAAAGAAGGTTGAGGGCCAAAGAATTGATGCTTTTGAACTGTGGTGCTGGAGAAGACTTTTGAGAGTCCTTTGAACTGCAAGGAGCTCTAACCAGTCAATCCTAAAGGAAATCAATCCTGACTTGGAAGGATTGATGTTGATGTTGAAGCTCCAGTACTTTGGCCACCTGATAGGAAGAGCTGACTCACCGCAAAAGACCCTGATGCTGGGAAAGATCGAGGGCAGGAGGAGAAGGGGAATGACAGAGGATGAGATGGTTGGATGGCATCACTGACTCAAGGGACATGGATTTGGATGAATTCCGGGAGCTGGTGATGGACAGGGAGGCCTGGTGTGCTGTGGTTCACAGGGTCGCAAAGAGTAGGACATGACCGAGTGACTGAACTGAACTGAACTGAATCTCAATAAATGCAAAAAAAGCCTTTGTCAAAAACCATCACCCATTTATGATTAAAACTCTTCAAAAAATGGATGATGGAGGATGAGATGGTTGGATGGTATCACCGACTCAATGGACATGAGTTTGGGTGGACCCCGGGAGTTGGTGATGGACAGGGAGACCTGGCATGCTGCGGTTCATGGGGTCGCAAAGAGTCAGACATGACTGAGGGACTGAACTGAACTGAACTGAAGTCACTAATAATTCTCTGCTCAATTAAAGAGGTTAAAAATTACTGATGTTTCCATCCCTCCCGTACCCTACCAAAAGACTTTGTTCTAATTGTTATGGAATGTGGTCAAGGCATCAGAAGTTAAAAAAAATTCCTCAGGTGATCTTTAATGCGAAGTCAAAGCTAAGAACTATGACCTAGAATGATCTCCAAGGCAATATTAAGATTTGTTTAAAAATAACAGTAATCAGACTTTGTTTTAAAATAACAAAATGAGAATATCAGGAATTTATTTTAAAATAACAGGAATAACAGGAGGAGAAGGGGATGACAGAGGATGAGATGGTTGGATGGCATCACTGACTCAATGGACATGAGTTTGAGTAAACTCCAGGAGTTGGTGATGGACAGGGAGGCCTGGCGTGCTGCAGTCCATGGGGTCGCAAAGAGTCGGACCCAGCTGAGCGACTGAACTGAACTGAACTGAACTAAACAGGAATCAGGCTGTACTACAACCTCTATAGGAAACTGGTAAAAAATATCTCTGGTTTAGGTCTACTGAACCGGCTGACTGAGTTTACCATTTCCATATAGAAAGAAGAAAAATATGCTTACAATGTCAGTGTTTATAAAGCAGTGACAAGGGCAAACATTTCTATTAATCAGAATACACACTAATCTCCCCTAATATCTTACTTAGATCCTTCCCCAGTTCCACAAATGACATACTGAAGTACTATTTTTATAGATGAAAATCTCACAAGCCTCTGTCTCAGTTAACAATAGTATTTTGGGACTCCATACAAGATTTATTTGCTTGACTGGACAGTTTCTCAGAACCACATTCTCGTTCTTTAATGAAAATGCTATTCCTGGCATATCAATCCTTAGTGCCAACTATTTGAATAGATTTCTAATGGACTTCTAATATAATGTTAATACATTCTCACTTAGCACCCTTTTTGAAAAATGTCAAACACTTTGATCATCTGGTCCAGAAGTTTCAAACCAGTGCTCTCAGATATGTTGAATGTACTATATTCAAAAAGAAAAAAAAAAGGAAAAAGACACTAACAAAGACAAACAAACAAAAAACCACAGAAAGTCAGTTGTTTCATTTGAGAAATCTCATCTAAAACATGAACTTTTTTTTTTTAATAGACTGGAATGTTTAGCAACACTGGACATCAACTTTTCATGCTATATGAAAATGAAAACCACAAGTTCTATCTCCAACACTTACTGCTTACACTCTTAAGTCTGCCACAGTCCCTATGAGGATTGCTAATGCATTTATTAACTGTCTGACTCTTGATATCCTACATTTAGCTGGACCTCAGGTTTCATTGATGAGGGTATTAATGCTAAGTGGAAAGATGGGGATAGGGAGAAAATTTAAAGTTGAATTCAGTTAAGGACAGTTAGAGATTTCTCTCTGTGAAGTCAGCCTGATAATTTCACCTTTTTTAAACCCCGTTCTACAAATATGATCAGGGTCCCATGAAAGGACCAATCTTACAGTAATTATACATAGCCCAAACGTGATAAAAAAGGATGAAGGACAACATGTCTAGGAAGAAAAATGAAAAAAAAAATCTGGAGAAATGAAATTTTAATTTAGAAAAAATTTACCAGAGTGTGGGAGATGGCTTAAAAATTCCAAATGTCAAAATGTGTTTTATAATTCAGAAATGACTAAATAAGTCAATTTATACACATACATGTGCATACATTGTAGGAATTATTTCCTCATTATGCAATCTTTCTTTGATCTTTCTTAAATTTCAAATGATTGACACTTCCAGTGGCTTTGTTTTGTGTTTTATGTCTTTACAAATGCTCTGATCTGAATGACTACAGCTTTTGAAATATATTCCTTGTTATAATCCAAAATATGTCAGATATAGTAATCTAGCCATTCTAATTTTCTTTTGAGCTAACTCTTACTTCACTAGCTATATTTTCTTTGACGCCCTTTGATCACTTCCTCTGGTATTTACTATCTACCTTGTCTCCCTTTTAAAACTAGAATGTTCACTTCAGGTAGTTAGCATTCTATGTCTAGGAATCACTAAGGTAAGAGAGAAAACAAACTCTCTCTCTCTTTTCCTCTCATTCTACCAAGAGAAGAGTATTTCTGAGAAACACTTACAGACATAAATTTCAGTCTTTTTCTCTTTTCATTGTTTCCCTCAACACTGAGAAAGGATCAAAGATTCAAACCTAATCATTTTTAGAACTTCAGGATTTAGCTTTGTACTGTATCAGCTTTATCTCATTATCAATTTTTTGATGCTGTTGTTTTGGGTTGATATCAGAGTGAAAGTCATTTCTTTGTCTATTTTAGGTAGAACTAGAGAATATATGCTTCATGGAAGAATAACTGGCAACCAATATCAAGGTGTTCTCAGAGAGTATGGTGACAGACTGTCATAGCTTTTCTAGTCAGTAAAGGGAGGGCAAGTGTTCAGGATTTCCAGGGAATCACAAATACATTGATTCGCTGTTGTTTTGCTAAGTTGCCTCAGTCATGTCTGTCTCTTTGTGACCCCATGGACTGTAGCCAGCCAGGCTCCTCAGTCCATGGAATTCTCCAAGCAAGAATACTGGAGTGGGTTCATGCCTTTCTCCAGGGGATCGACCCAGAGATCAAACCCGAGTCTCTCATGCCTCCTGAGTTGGCAGGCAAGTTCTTTACAATTAATGCCAGCTTGGAAGCCATTGATATGCACTATCCAGCTATCAATGCACATGAATACATAATCACTCCATTCATATATTAACTTATTTAGTCCAGAGACTCAAAAATCTAAGCGCTATTAACATCGTGGGCCAAACAGTTCTTTGTTTTAAGGGACTCTCCTGTGCATTATAAGATGTTTAACAGATCTCTAGCCTTTGCCCACTTTCTGCCTGTAGCACCCCCAAAGTCACATGTTGATAATCAAGAATGCTTTCAAAAAAAAAGAATGCTTCCAGACACTGCCAAATGTCCCTTGGAGGGCAAAACCACCCCTATTGAGACCATTAATTTAGTCTGTTTTAAATGAATACGGTTACACATTTCCAAGAGACAGATTCTGGAAATGAACTTTAATGAAAGTTTTTGAAAGAGTATTCATATCTAGTAATATTTTTTAAGATTTATTTATGGATGTGCTGGGTCCTCTTTGTTGCAGGTGAGGGCCACTCTCTAGTTGCACTGGAGAGGCTTCTTCCTGCAATGATTTCTCTTGTTATGGAGCACAGGCTTTAGCATGTGGGATTCAACAGTCAGGGTTCCTGGGCTCTATAGGGAAAGCTAAGTAGCTGTGGTGCGCAGACTTTGTTGTTACACAGCGTGTGGGATATTCCTGGACCAGAGATCCAACATGTGTCCCCTGCATTGGCAGGCGGATGCTTTATCACCGAGCTGCCAGGGAAATCCAACATCCAGAAGTACTGTTTGAGCTAAATTGTAAATCACTATAGACATCACAAGTAAATAGTTAGGGAGCACCAATATTCAAATTCTATTCTTTTTGGTCCTATTAAAATTAGATACAGGATCAGACTTAAGTGATGGCTTAATCATGCATGACATGTTTTTAGGGAGCTGGAAAGTTAATTTTAAACCAAAAAATGTTTATCTACTGATTATAATTTGCACTGTTTTTAAATTGCTTAATTTATAAAATTAAAGACATTTTGGCTAAACAAGATTTTTTACATTTCAAAATATAAATGTCATGGTAATGATAAATGTTTTGATTCATTCTCAGTTTTACCTGGATTTCTATATTCTAATTTGTGTTTTTACTACTTCTGTAGTTAAGATACACATACCAATAACATGTCTTTTTGACAGAGTCAGAATATAATGAAAGGTTAAAATTTATTCCTGTATGTCTTTTAAAGGAAAGAAGATTGTAATGACAATGTTGAACTTTAGCTAAGACCTGTGCTCCCAGAAAACAGAAAAGGTAAAGACACTACCCAACCATTTGTGTTCAGAGAAACAGCAGACCATATCGCCCATGCACACTCTGAGATGAAATCCATCTCCATCCTTTTACAATCACTCCTCTGCTTTATGAAACCACTAGTTGTCTTCTTGTTTGAGACGTTCACCAGTGATGAACCTTCTCCCTACTGTAAAAGTCAGAATAAAATCACATCTTTAATTGACTGGTACATTCTTGTCTTTCACAATGTCTTTCATGGTGCCTTTTCACTTTTTTTGTTTGTATAGCTTTTTGTTCCTTCATTTTATTTTTATTTACTTGTACTTAGGTGGAGTGAGTGGAGGAGTCCAGCAATCTCTAAAGATAATGAGGCAATCTCACTAACTATGTTTGAGCAATCATTTGTCATTTAACAAGATTCCCAGATTTTTCATATGAACATTCTAATTTGAATTGCAGTCTCTAAAACTTTCCCTAAGCATTCCTTCTAGTAATATATAAGTTGTTGCATTTTCTATCTTTCCTAGCTTTTATTTATATCTTTTGCTATTAGAATTCAAAGTGGGTAAAATTATACTTGAACCACAATGAATATCATCATTTCTATACCATATCAGGTTCTTTCATATTAGCCTTTGTATATGTTTCTCAGCCTAAAATGATTTCCTCTCTCATCAAATCCTACTCATTATAATACATCATTATATATATATCTTTTTCCACTAGATCATGAACATACTGGAAGCTGAGACTGTGTTTTCTTTATCTTATCACTAGCACTTAGGAAAACAATTGGAACATAGTGCATGCAGATACTGTTTCTGGTGATTGGATAGGACTCCAAGACAAGCAAGATATAGAAGGTTCTGACCCACAATTAGCAATTTCACATCATGATATATACTTTGAAGTAATAATAGCCATGAAGTTGATAAAACTGATATTTAGAAAGCATCTGGTTTACATACAAGAAAGCCCCTTTAAAGACAGGTTATTTGAGCTAAAACTGAAAAGGGCCTGATACATATATATGGGGAGGTAAGTGACAGTGTAGCATTAGCACAGGCAAGAAGAAGGGCTAAGGCCCAGAAGAAAGTCATATTTTCAGCTTACAGAAAGGAGGCCAGTATGGTTGAATCATGAAAGGTTGATGAGGATAAAAGAAAAGAGTGAAAAAGCTGGCTTGAAATTCAACATTAAAAAATCTAAGATCATGGCATCCAGTGCCTTGACTTCATGGCGAATAGATGACGGAAAAGTGGAAGCAGTAACAGATTTTCTTTTCTCGGCCTCTAGAATCACCGCAGATGGTGACTGCAGCCACAAAATTAAAGTACGCTTGCTCCTTGGAAGAAAAGCTATGACTAACCTACACAGAGTATTAAAAAGCAGAGACATTACTTTGCTGACAAAGGTCCATATACACAAAAGCATGGCTTTTCCAGTAGTCATGTACAGATGTGAGAGCTGGACCATAAAGAAGGCTGAGTGCCAAAGAATTGATATTTTTGAACAATGGTGCTAGAGAAGGCTCTTGAGAATCCCTTGGACAGCAAGGAGATCAAACCAGTCAATCCTAAAGACAATCAATATTCATTGGAAGAACTGATACTTAAGCTGAAGTTCCAGTATTTGGCCACCTGATGCAAAGAGCAACTCACTGGAAAAGACCCTGATGCTGGGAAAGATTGAGGGCAGGAGGAGAAGGGTGCAACAGAGGATGAGATGATAGGATAGCACCATTGACTCAGTGGACATGAATTTGAGCAAACTCTGTAAGACAGTGGAGGACAAGGGAGCCTAGCGTGCTGCAGACCATGGGGTCACAAGGAGTTGGACACGACTTAGTGACAGAACAATAACAACATCAATGGGAGTATTATGAACTAAGAATGGAGAGCGAGATTTAAATTTAAAACATTACTATTACTGCCGTATGCAGAAAGGAGGGGGGGCAAGAGTAAAAACAGGAAAAAAAGTAAGATAGAATATAGCAAAGATCAACTTTACCTAATTTGAAATTTTCTTGAATCAGTACTGTAAAAGGATAAAATGACATTCCAAAACAAAAGCATTCACTGCACAGAGGGAAAAGCAGGCATAGTCAAGAGAAGACATCTCTTGTTACCTTGTCATCTCTGTCTCTTGTCAAGACATCTCACGTGTCACCAGGAGTTTGTCTGCCGGAGACTAAGAATAAGGTCTTTTAGACTGGTACTTCTAACATATCAATGTGCATTGGGTCATCAGGCAATCTTGTTAAAATGCAGATTTTGATTCAATAGGCCTGAAATAGGGCCCCAGGATCTTCACTTTTAACCAGCTCTCTGTTGAGACTAATACTGGTATTCTGCAGACACATTTGCAGTAACAAGGTTTTAGATGATGGCCAAACCAAGGTAAAAGATATAATATGCTATGAAAAGGAACAAAAGATTAAGGGGTTTTGAAAACAAAATTGAATACTATCATGATTGGTTTCAAGAATTCTCTACGGATATATCAAAGTAGTCAGGCACCAGGGCTTGAACAAATTTGCTTCTGATTTATGT
The DNA here is from genome assembly GCF_019320065.1 of Cervus canadensis. Taxonomy (NCBI): domain Eukaryota; kingdom Metazoa; phylum Chordata; class Mammalia; order Artiodactyla; family Cervidae; genus Cervus; species Cervus canadensis. The sequence goes on from NC_057392.1 coordinate 76,545,890, forward strand.
AAGCTACTGTTAGAGATGGAGAAGGAAATGGCAACCGCTCCAGTCCATGGGGTCGCAAAGAGTCGGACACCACTGAGCGACTTCACTTTCTTTCTTTCTGTAGTTCCTTTTGGAGAAGGAAATGGCAACCCACTCCAGTGTTCTTGCCTGGAGAATCCCATGGACAGAGAGGCCTGGTGGGCTACAATCTATGGGGTTGCAAAGAGTCGGACACGACTAAGCAACTAACACACACACACACACACACACACACAAACTGTTAGAGAGTGGCCAACTTTTTTTTTTCTCTAATTATTACGATTCCCTATTCTGATATCTTTAAAAGAGACATGGAGTCTCAAAACCACTTTAAGACTTACTGGTGTATATGCTCGGGCCTGGTGCACTGGGAAGACCCAGAGGAATCGGGTGGAGAGGGAGGTGGGAGGGGGGATCGGGATGGGGAATACGTGTAAATCTATGGCTGATTCATATCAATGTATGACAAAACCCACTGAAATGTTGTGAAGTAATTAGCCTCCAACTAATAAAAAAAAAAAAAAAAGCAAAAACAAAATAAGACTTACTGGTTTTTCAGTTCCTATAGTCAGTCTTGTTTTGTGAAATCGCCTCATAAAACATTACTGTAGCTATTTCCTTTGACCCCTCAGGTAGGCCAAAGACACAGATATTCTCTTCTCTAGTACTCTGTGGTGGGGCTCAGTGATTCTTAAAACCACTTCCTCCTTAAAAGAATCACTCACTAATCTACTAATTTGTTGTTGTTAGAACACTGGCAGAACTGGGAAAATACACTGTCATGAATAAAGCTAAACACTCACTTTTACTAAAATGTATTTTTAAAAAATTAGTTTTACATCACATATTTTTATATAGAATGAGTAAAGCAACGGAGTGAACCTTAGAAGGAATAAAGATTGACATTCTTTTACAGCTTAATTTATTGCTTTGGACCTATATAAGGCACCACAATACTAAAAAATGGACAGTCAAGTTTAGGAATTAGTCACATTAAGTTTAACATTTACTTTCTACTAATTGAAGATAGTGATTAAATGAATGGCTTCTAATTTCTCTCATGGTGTCTTGAGTTTTGTAGTATATATTTCAAAGACTATTCTAAATCAGATCTACTTTTATGATTAATATACTTTCAAGCTACAGACATTATCTCAATGTTTTATATATTATACACTCCTAGGTTTCTCTCAGTAAAACTGTCAAAATAACACACTGGAGATTAACAGATTTTCTATATTTTCTAACACATTTGGGAAATAATGCAGTTATAGGTAAGAAATCCTTGTTTTCAATATTACACAGGCAAAGATACCACAATTCAGAACAAATTGCAGTGAATGCTATGCTTTAGAAATTTGCAATTCTAACAAAAGCACATCATGATTTTTTTAAAAAAAGGTTAATACACAGTATTAGTATTTTGAAATTCATACATTCATCTTCATCTAACTTTATAAAAACTAGCATTAAATATTAAAATAGTACCTTCTGTTTGGCAAAATTAGAATTCATTTTTTTGGGGAATTTTAATCTATTAATATTACTCATCCATTTTCCTTTCTGAAATATCTTCAAACTTAACATTTCTTTGTTCATTTCTTTACAAAGTACCCAGCGTTTTACTTCTCATTCACCATAGTGAATAATACCAGAGTGAGCAAAAAGTTAAGCACACTAAATTTCAACTCAGAGCTTTCGTTAAATTCAACATACAGGTCAAACAGAAAGACCTCCAGGTCATCTGAAAACTTTTCAGAGACAGTCAAATGTTAAAAAAAAAAAAAAATAGAGATTAATTTTACTACAGTAATGTGGACCATCCCTTGATACCAGTGCCTGACACACATTCACCTACTTCACCTCAGGCCTTTCAACCAACGGCTTCTAGTCTTTTTTCTTATAATTTATTGATGGGTTGAGTTAATAAAGGTAGGTCAATCTTATGACTGACAGTTAAAATGGATTTAAGATGATCTTCATACAGCCTTTTAGAAGTATATCTAAAGCTGTGATTTGAATATAGGAGAAAATACCAAAGTGAGAAGCCTCAAAAAAGAAAGAAAATGGCCAAAGAAGCAGGAGGAATTCATTATAGAACAGGCACTGTTATGTCATGTTAAACTTTGGAAATGCTGTTTGAAATTATAATTTGTATTTTCTTTAATATTATATAATTTCAAAGAAGTAAATATCAATTTTGATTCTATTGGAATATATTTACAACATATTTTCTAGTTTTCCCAATGTAGACACAATTGGCTGAAAGAATTCTTGAGACTTCCCAGATATACAGTAGGGATTTAAAAGGCCATCCTTAGGATTTCTGTTACTTATGAAAATCAAAGCAGAAAACATCTCCTAATTTTCAAGTGTTAATTAATCAAGGCCTCTCATATTGAAGATTATGTAACTTTTACATGTAACACAGAGTACTCATGGTCCATATTCATGTTTGAGACTCACTGCTTTGTTAAATTTCTTTAGTGTGGGTATTCCTTTTCCTAACTTTGAATAATAAGTCATTCAGGTTCCTAAAAGTTTTCAACTCACTCTCAAATGATACAAATGATACAAAGTAGCCTGGAGTCACAAAATGTTTAATAATTAAAAGTCTATATTTAATAATTAAATGTAATTAGCCTCCAACTAATAAAAATAATTGGGAAAAAAATAAAAATTAAAAAAAATTAAGTGTGAACTTTTGAATATTCCTTTTGGTCAAGACAGAGTAACAGAAACCTAATTCACCTTCCCACCTGAACCAAACAACTGGGTTTCATATACAATGTTTTTTAAGACAATGGGAATAAGACAATGGACAGTAATATTTGAGAGAAAAGACCAAATGAGGTAAGAGAAAAAAATAAGCTTCAATTCAGATTAACAGCTTACACAAAAATTGACTAAAATTGGATCATGATTTAAATGTGAGAATTAAAACTGCAAAACTTCTGGAAAAAAATACATAAAAATCTTTGTGCCCTTGAGTGAGACAAAGATTTCTTAGATGCAATACCAAAACCAAGATCAAAGAAACATCAAGTTGATGATTTGAACTTTATCACAATTTAAAAACTTCTATTCTTAAAAGACACTGGTGAAAGAATGAGAAGACAAGCAGAGACAGACAGAGGGACAATACTTGTAAATCATACAACTGATAAAGAACTTGGGTATAGAATATATAAAGTACTCTCAAAAATCAGTAAGAAAACAAGCAACTTAAATTAGTAAAGATTTGAACATACATTAACTCTGCCATTGAAGATACACAAGTGGTAAATACAGTTATGAAAAAGATTATGACAAAGATTTGTGAATAGAGGCTAGGCTCATGAAAAGGTGGTCAACATTTGTCACTATGGAAACTATACACATATTTGAACAGATAACATTTAAAAGACAGACCATACCAAGTATGATGAATGAGGTGGAGCAACTGGAATTCTCACACACTACTAGTAGGAATGTAAATTGGTAAAAACTACTTTGGAAAATGGCAATAAAAATTCTGGCAGTTTCCTAAAAAGTTTCCTAAACATAAAAATTCCTTATGATCCAGCCATTTCACTTAGATGTCTTCCCAAGAAATATGCCAGTGCAGTGACTTGTACATGGATATTCAGGACATTTTTATTTGTAATAGACCCCAAATGCAAACAATCTAAATATCCATCAATAGGCTCATGGATGAACAAAGTATAGTATAGTTATATGATGGAAAACTACTTAGCAGCAAATGGAATGAATTGCTGATACATACAATAATATGGTTAAGTCTCAAAATACTCAAACTGAGTGTAGAATACTAAAAGAGTTTATAATGTATTTATCCATTAACATAAAATTCTAGAAAATGCAAACTAAAGTGACCAAAAGCAGAACAGTGCTCATCTGAAACAGAGAAGGAAAAGAGTAGAAAAAGGGAGGGATAAAAATAAGACATGAGAAAACTTTGGGGAGTAATGAATACACTCAATATCATGAGTATACTGATGGTTCATGGGTATGTGCATATGGTAAAATAATAAATTGTATACTTTTTACATACACCGTTGACTGGATGTCAATTATATCCCAATAAGATTGTTGAAACAAAAAGTGATCATTTTAAGATGTTTCTGGTTTCACTCACAATGTTCTAAATACTCCACTTCTTTCAAACAATTTGATCCTTTTCTTTTCTTTTTTTTTTTTTATTATTATTTTTTTTTTCCAGTGGGTTTTGTCATACATTGATATGAATCAGCCATGGATTTACATGTATTCCCAATCCCGATCCCCCCTCCCACCTCCTTTTATTTTCATTTAAGGAAATATGCTTCCATATGGCAACAAATAGTTAGGCCTGATTGCCTTTGAGGAAGGGAATATAGGTGGCTTCTTTTTTCTCACTCAATAGCTAATGTTTTTGACACTTGGGATAGGACTGAGAATAAATAAGAGGTGTAAAATGTTCTGATTTGATTGCTAATATTATGTAATGGATTGGCAGCTTCTGGGTCTGACAGAAATTTAAAGCTTTTTCTCTCAAGGACACTTCTGTAGCTTCTTTAGAGTTGAACTGTCCAATATGGTGGAATTTGCCTATTTGAAGCTACTGAGCACTTGAACTATGGTTTGAAATGTGGTTACTAGTAAAATGCACACCAATTTCAATAGAAGGAAAACAAATGCAAAGTATCTCATTGATACTTTTCATTTTGACTATAATCTTGAAATAAAAATATATTAAATACCTTATATTTCCAATTAGAAAAATAGAAAACAATTTAAATTAGTAAATGTCTTTAAAATAATTGCACTTATTTCTTTTCCATTTTTAAAAATGTGGCTACTAGAAAGTTTAAAATTACATATGCGGGTTCACATTATAATGGACAGCACTGCTCCAGTTAACCCCTTCTTAGGCATCCTTATACAATTGCCTCGGCATTGGCAGTGCTCTTTTTTTAGCTGCTTACTTCAAAGACCCCCTTGGCTTATGCCCCACTGATACACCCCTTGCATTTTCTCCCAGAGTCTCTTCACATTGGAAGGCAGAAACTCTAGGCTGGCATTCCCTCTGTGGGTTCCTGAGCTAGAACTTGGGATTTGTGATGGAAACTATGATGCACAGCCCAGATTATCCTTCAAGAAAGAAAGACTTAATCCCCAACTTAGTTGGAGGGTTTACTCTATCAGCCCTCTTTGAGGATGTCTTACCTGTGATCACACTTCCTTCCATGGACAACCAGTGTCCAAAGACTGATTAACAAAGGGATATAAAGGACCTGCCCTCTAGTACTATTTCAGGTAAACTCTGAAGAGACATTCAGCCTCACAGCTCAACTTCTTGCTCAGCCCAAAATTTCCACAGGTGTTGATCCCAATAGTATTCAATAGTAAAAGCATTTTTCACAAGCTACCCAATCTCTGTTTCAGAATTTGCTTCCTGGGAAGGCAATGTTCAACACTGTGGCACATTAACTCAAGAAAAACAAGTATAGATTCTTTCCACAAAAAATGAGTTCACTCCATTGACACTAGTCCCTTTAGCCTAGTTTGTCTTGCCTCAAGCACCAGCCCATTAAACCTCTCAGTTACCAAGGAAACACATCAAGCTTTTAGAGTAACCTCACTGAAATCCTTCTCATTAGACTTGAGGCTAAGTGCAGACATTCTTCTTCCAACTTAATGGGAAGATGGAATTTATAGCACAACTCTCTCTAAATGAATTCTATCCAAAAATCCTCTCCTTATATTATACTCTTCTGTCAGTTATACTCCTGTATATAATCAGTTATATTTTATGCCTCAAAATAAATTGAGGCAAGAAGTATAAAGGAGGAGAATTAGGCATTCAGTTACTCATATACAGTCTGATAGTTCCATGTTTCCTCTTTTATAAAAATACCAGAATAATACAAACACAGTAAAAATATCACAAGACCAAGTGCTCATCAAAGAAAGTTTGTGCAGATTCAAATTACAGTTTTAAATAACTTTTCAATATCACAAATTTATAGTTATTATTAAAAATACTTCAAATTTTCTTTTTTGAATGACGGTATTCTTAAATTTATAAAATGCACACGCAGAAACAAATCTGTATAAGACTAGAAGAAAAGACTAAGAGCCAACCTGAGTCATATCCTCAGTTCAGTTCAGTCGCTCAGTCGTGTCTGACTCTTTATGACCCCATGGACTGAAGCACGCCAGGCTTCCCTATCCATCACCAGCTCCCAGAGCTTGCCCAAACTCATGTCCATCAAGTCAATGATGCCATCTTACCATTGCATCCTCTGTCGTCCCCTTCTCCTCGTGCTTTCAATCTTTCAAATGAGGCAGTTCTTCGCATCAGGAGGCCAAAGTATTGGAGTTTCAGCTTCAGCATCATTCCTTCCAATGAATATTCAGGATTGATTTACTTTAGGATGGGCTGGTTGGATCTCCTTGCAGGCCAAGGGACTCTCAGGAGTCTTCCCCAACATCACAGTTCAAAAGCATCACTTCTTCGGTGCTGAGCTTTCTTCGCAGTCCAACTCTCACATCCATACATGACCACTGGAAAAACCATAGCCTTCACTAGACAGACCTTTGTTGACAAAGCGATGTCTTTGCTTTTCAATATGCTGTCTAGGTTGGTCATAGCTTTCCTTCCAAGTAGTAAACGTCTTTTAATTTCATGGCTGCAATCACTATCTGCAGTGAATTTGGAGCCCCCAAAAATAAAGTAAGCCACTGTTTCCCCATCTATTTGCCATGAATTGATGGAACCGGATGCCATGATCTTAGTTTTCTGAATGTTGAGCTTTAAGCCAACTTTTTCACTCTCCTCTTTCATTTCATCAAGAGGCTCATTAGTTCCTCTTCACTTTCTGCCATAAGGGTGGTGTCATCTGCATATCTGAGGTTATCGATATTTCTCCCGGCAATCTTGATTCCAGCTTGTGCTTTCTCTAGCCCAGCGTTTCTCATGATGTACTCTGCATATCAGTTAAATAAGCAGGGTGACAATATACAGCCTTGATGTACCCCTTTTCCTATTTGAAACCATGTTGTTCCATGTCCAGTTCTAACTGTTGCTTCTGGGCCTGCATACAGGTTTCTCAAGAGGCAGGTTAGGTGGTCTGGTATTTCCATCTCTTGAAGAATTTCCCACAGTTTATTGTGATCCACACAGTCCAAGGCTTTGGCATAGTCAATAAAGCAGAAATAGATGTTTTTCTGGAACTCTTACTTTTTTGATGATCCAGCGGATATTGGCAATTTAATCTCTGGTTCCTCTGCCTTTTCTAAAACCAGCTTGAACATCTGGAAGTTCACAGTTCATGTATTGCTGAAGCCTGGCTTGAAGAATTTTAAGCATTACTTTACTAGTGTGTGAGATGAATGCAATTGTGCAGTAGTTTGAGCATTCTTTGTCATTGTTTTTCTTTGGGATTGGAATGAAAACTGACCTTTTCTGGTCCTGTGGCCACTGCTGAGTTTTCCAAATTTGCTGGTATATTGAGTGCAGCACTTTCACAGCATCATCTTTCAGGATTTGAAATAGCTTGATTTCAAATCAATAGGTGATTCTATCACCTCCACTAGCTTTGTTCATAGTGATGCTTCCTAAGGCCCATTTGACTTCACATTCCATAGTATAAAAGGGAGAAATTCTACCATCCACTTTAATACTGTGTTTTATTTGCAAATAAACTTTTATGCTATTTTATTAGTTTTTTACCCACAAGATTCTGGAACATATACAAGACAAGTGTTACTTCCTTTAGTGGTCTCAGAAGTTTAAGTAACTTGTTTAACATTACATTTTAACATTACATAATCTGTAAGTGGAAGATGAATTTAGAATTCAGGTATTTTCATTTACATATCACTAACCATTTCATTCCTTATTTGTGACTAAACTTATTTTTCTTATTAGCATCATCTCTCCTCTCAATTCTGGCTACATAATTTTATCATAGAATTTAGCACTTGATTCTAACAGTAATTGTTTTCTAATTATTATAGTTTAGGTTTTTTTGTAAACAAGTATGTTATTTTCCTATTTTCTTCACTGTGAAAAAGTTTAGCTAATTTAATAAAGTCTCTGGAATATTTTGTACATATTTTATGTCTATACAATTGTGTACCTACAATAATGTGTTTTAAAAAGCTACTTTGCATTTCCTATTATTCAGTATCAACTCTGTGTATGTGTTAGTCACTTAGTCATGTCTGACTCTTTGTGACCCCATGGGCTGTAGCCTGCCAGGTTCCTCTATCCATGGGATTCTCCAGGCAAGAATACTGGAGTGGATTGCCACCTCCTTCTCCAGGGAGTATCAACTCTATAACATTATTAAGTCATGATGAAAAATGGAATATGCTTACTAAAATATTATTGCATCTACCTTAAAATATTTTTTAAATATTTTAAATATTTTTCAAAATTGGATTTTATATGGAATAACACTTTGAAAATTAGTATCATTAAGCCTTGTATTTCAATTTTAATGCCACTACAAACTTTTATGACATATGTCTCTGTTTTCTCTCAATATATAAAACATATATTTTTTTAGGCATGAATTTTTAAATTTCAGTTCTTAATTAAAAGACCACATTGATTTAAATTTCATTTTGTTCTATCTAAATAAATTACAGTTTGAAATAACAGGTCCCTTGGATAAGTGTTCCAAGGTGAGAAGTAGAAGATAAGAAGAAGATTTATAACAAAGCTACTTAAGGATAGTCTTTGATATATTCTTTGGTAATTATTTTAAAAGCTACACTTCCTTACATGGCAAGCCAAGAACGAATGATAAAGTTACAACCCAAGTTGAATTTATATGTAACATTATTTGTAAGACCAACCATAAAAACACTGCTGACTTTCCAGTGCAAAGATGACATTTTCCGACCCACTACCAGGAATGTATGCACTTTAGATTCTTTTAAGACTAATGATGATGAATTTGCAGTAACTGATCTATATTCTCTCACAGGTCTGGGTCAATGTCCATGAGAGAAGAGGAAGCTGACAGAATTAACTCTCCACTATTGGCCTCAAGAATATGTTTCAACGAGGTGAATCATCAGTCTCAGAAACCATATTAGAATTGTTATATTAGTAATAGTAGTAATATTAATTTTACTATTTGGTCTACAGGTAAATCAAACAAGTGCCTAGGTCCATGATCCAGTCTATTCTTTTATTTAATAAGGCTTTAGTGGGTTATTATATTAAACTCCATGAGAGAAATAAGTAATATGGACCCTGTTCTCCAGAAACTTAAAATTCCATTATTAAAAAACACATGGACAGAAATAATTTCAAACAGTAATTAAACAGTAGTGATGTTTCTCTAACCATGTTTATGATCTCCAATTTCATTGATCTACTTCCATGACCATAGCAGAATAATACCCAAATCCTTAAGAAACACATACTATACAAGTCATAAAGCTACTGATCAATAAACTTTCATCCCATACTCATTACACCATTTGGGGATGAAATACACTTTCTTACCTCCAGGATTCCTACTTATCTTTCACAACTTATTTACATATGACCTCTATTGAAATCATCCCCAAATTCTCTAAGCAGAATTAATTAAAATTTGAGCTTTGCTTCAACAACACCAGAGAGGTTCCATAATGAAAAAGGAAAAGCACAGGCTTTGGTGTTGGATTGCTCTTATGGATTCATTACTTTCATGATATTCAACCTTAAGACAATCATTTACCCACATAAGACTCAGTTTCCTCTTACATAAAATGGAATCATTCACATGTGAAATCTAAAAATATGATACAAATGAGTGCACATGCAAAATAGAAACAGACTCAGATGCAAAAAACAACTTGAGGTTACCAAAGGGCAGATGAAAGGGAGAAGGGACAAGTTAGGAATATGAGAGTAAACAGGTACAAATTACTATGCATAAAATAAACAATAGTACATATTGTATATCATAGGGAATTATAGCCATTATCTCATAAAAGCTTATAGTGAATTATAATCTGCAAAAATAATAAATCACTATATTGTATACCTGATAATATAATATTATAAAATCACTACCCTAATTAAAAAATAGAACTGGTAATATCCATCTTAGTTACTGAACAAACATACATAATACATATAGCCTAGTACATGATAAAGTACACAATAACATAAAATATCATTATATAATTATACTATATGTAAAATACCTGGGCTACAATAGAGGGACAGTTGCTGCTGCTGCTAAGTCACTTTAGTCATGTCCAACTCTGTGTGACCCCATAGACGGCAGCCCACCAGGCTTCCCCGTCCATGGGATTCTCTAAGCAAGAACACTGGAGTGGGTTGCCATTTCCTTCTCCAATGCATGAAAGTAAAAAGTGAAAGTGAAATCGCTCAGTCGTGTCTGACTCTTAGCGACCCCATGGACTGCAGCCTACCAGGCTCCTCCATCCATGGGATTTTCTAAGCAAGAGTACTGGAGTGGGGTGCCATTGCCTTCTCTCTGGTACTATTTAATTATATAAATGATAACAACAACATTTAGGTCTATATTTCCTTTATTAGCTTCTATTGGGATATTTATTACCCTTTCATTAACAGAACTAAAGTTAAAATCTGTATCTTATTTTATTTCCTTGGTTCAGCTAAGTCTTTCACTTTTAGTAGGTATTTAATGAATATCTGTGGAATTAATGGGTTAACAAATGATTGGCACAAAAGCTGAAATGATATGTTTTGGTAAACCAGGTTGACTTTCCAAGAGGTAATACAGTAAGAATATGCTGAAGAGTAATGGACGGGGAACAGGGACAGAGGATGAATTAGTGACATTCGATTATGGAGACTCTGGTGGCATGGGAAGGGAATATAAGTTTCATTATGGGACAATAGTGGTCAGATTGCTTTCCTTGCTCTTAGTATTTTGGTGACTGTATCTGTTTTATTCACCACTGTGTAATAGACTCTTGCAATATTTATTCTAAATAAAAATTTAGATGTATTGTACAAGAAGCATTTAGGTACTGTTAGGGTAATAAGGCAGTATGGGATAGTAGAAATACCCCCGAGGCTACAAGAGAAACATACAGCTGATACTTGCCAAAACTGAAGCAACCACTAAAATTAAGTCTCACCAATGCTGTTTTCCCCACTCCTGCCCCTTTCCAGCTCTGATTAGATAAAAGAGGACACAGGTTCCTGGCCATCCACAGGCAACCACTATCTAAGAGGATCTGGATGTATGTATGTGTTGGTGGGGGGGGGGCTTCCCTGGTAGCTCAGCTGGTAAAGAATCCTTCTACAATGCAGGAGACCCCATCTCAACTCCTGGGTCAGGAAGATCCCCTGGAGAAGGGATAGGCTGCCCACTCCAGTATTCGTGGGCTTCCCTGGTAGCTCAGATGGTAAAGAATCCACCTGCATTGTGGGAGACCTGGGTTCAATCCCTGGGGTTGGGAAGATCCCCCGGAGGAGGGCATGGCAACCCATTCCAGTATTCTTGCTGCAGAATCCTCATGGACAGAGGAGCCTGGTGGGCTACAGTCCATGGGGTCACAAAGAGTCAGACACAGCTGAGGGACTAAGCATAGAACAGCGTGTGTATGTGCGTGTGTGTGTGTGTGTGTGTGTGTTAGTGCTCAGTTATGTCTGACTCTTTGCAACAGTATGGAATATAGCCCACCAGGCTCCTCTGTCCATGGAATGCTCCAGCCAAGAATACTGGAGTGGATTGTTATTCTCTTCTCCAGGGGATCTTCTCGACACAATGAGAGAACCCATGACTCCTGCATTGCAGGTGGATTCTTTACCATCTGAGCCATCAGGGAAGACCCCATAGATATTTCATCTATTATTGTTTATATGGACTTTCTGAGTCTATGACTATCTAATATCAGACAACTTATGTTCTGCCTTATTTTTCCCATCTGTATAATGGGGATAATAACATTCCTGACCTTGTAGGATTAATGTGAAGATTAAAGGAGGTCCACCATACAAGACACTTAACACTCAAGCATTTAGTACACAATAAGCATTGAAATATTACCTACCACCAAAATTAGTAAAGACCCATTTGTGTATAGGAGCAAGATCCTGTTTTGTTTCTAGCTCTACAACTGGAAAGTTTGTACTTAATCTTATAACTACACTGAATCAGAAATCAGGGTATAGGAGTTCTACTCTGCTCCAGTCACTAACTTGTTAAGAGGTCTTGATTAGGTCAAGCTTGATTTAGCTTCTCTAGGTCAGGAGTTGCTTATCTGTAAACTAAATAATACTCCAACGAAATGGTTTCTGCAGCTTCTTCTCACACTGCTTATAACCCGATGTGCTGTTAAGGGTGATATACGAAGCCACTCCTGTCAATGCAAGGTGCGGACCTTTTCTGAGATCAGTGGTCTATAGAGGGGTGGGATGGAAATGAGGGTTCAAGAATTTGATAAAGGGAAGATACAAAGTGGAAGTAGAAGCACCAAACAGTTTACCCCTAAAGGAATGAGCTAGAAAGACTTCAAGGCAGGAGATAGCAAGTCAAACTAAAAAATTGTAATTCAGAGGACACATATCTATGTTTGAAGACAAAAGGAAGATATTGCATTTTAAAAAGGTTAAAATGCATAACTTTCATATCTGTCAATTTTCTAAAATTAGTCTACTACTTATCTTTCTATAATTTTCAACAACTAAAGATTTTTTGTTTCCAGTAGTCAATTTTTTCAGAACTTTTCTCACTTTGATTTATTATTCCAGAATGCCCAATCAACAAGCAGTGAATATTGTTGCCAACCTAAGAAAGTTAACTTAAAACTAAAGGCAAAATTTAACAATTTTCAGTGACATTTCTTTTGCTCCATAGAGGCATAATACATCCAGAAGAATTTTATCAAATAAAGTTAAAATAACCTACGATCTTCTTACTCTCTGTACTGCTCTGCACTTTAAACATAATGATATACTTGCTCATTTTAGCTGAACTAAAGATGATGTCATTACTGAGGCATAAGATAAGGAAGGGAATGAGAATGAGTCAAAGGAAGGAAAATAGAGGTAAGAGTTTAGAAATGAGAATACATATACAACCATACTCTGGCTGAGAAACAAAAGTAATTTAAGTAAGGGGAAAAATCTGAAAAAAGAACTGGTAAGATTGGAAACCAATATTTTACCATTATAGGTGTGTTCAGAATCTCTAACAAAACAAACACTTGGTGTATAATAATACCTTCAAGACAATTTAAAACCATTAGAAAATAAATATAAAGGGACTTGCTCCAATTATATGAAAATATATTTTCCTTGAATACCAATTTTACAGATATTATTTTATGACAGAACATTGATGGTTGCTAACATTTATATTTGGAGAAGGGCATGGCAACCCACTCCAGTATTCTGGCCTGGAGAACCCACATGGAGAGAGGAGCCTGGTGGGCTACAGTCCCTGGGGTTGCAAAGAGTCAGACACGACTGAGTGACTAAGTATGACATTTATATTGAATACTATATTGAAGGTAAGATTGAACTTACTTTCATGTGCACTCTGCTTAGTCGCGTTCAACTCTTTGCAAACCCTTGGACTGTAGCCCACCAGGGGGCTCTGCCGTGGAGATTCTCAGGCAAGAATGCTGGAGTGGGTTGCCATGCCCTCCTCCAGGGACCCAGGGATTGAACCCAGGTCTCCCGAATTGCAGGCGAATTCTTTACCGATTGAACCACCAGGGAAGCTCAAGAATACTGGAGTGGGTAGCCTATCCCTTCTCCAGGGGATCTTCCCGACCTAGGAATAGAACCAGGGTCTCCTGCATTGCAGGCAGATTCTTTACCAGCTGAGCTTCCCTTTACCAGGGAAACCTGAACTTACTTTCATATATCATCACATATCAAAAGAGGTAGATGATAGACAGATAGATTACAGGAACCTTAGTATACGGCATGCACTTCACTAATTGAAAAAAAAATCATTTAATTCTCATTAAAAATTTACAAAGTAATATTATCTTTATTTTACAGGCAATAAAGTTAAGACTCAGAAATATCAAGCCATGTTCTCAAAGTCATAATAACTAGTGGCATATCAGAGAATCAAACATTTGTCATTATTGAAAAAAATATAAATTCTGGAAGAAACAAGAGAAAATACACTAGAGAAGTGTTGTTTGTTAAAAATTCAAATTCAGGACACTTTAGTGATATGCCAAATAAGGAAATCATGGGCAAAAATAGAAAACTGACTGGAAACATTTCAAATAACAGAAATTTTGAAGAAGAATCACACTACTCTCAATCAAGACCCTCCTGGTTAATTTATACTCATTGAATGCATTTGATGCTACTAACTAGAGACTCTCAAATGTTAGCTGTGGCAGAATTAAAAAGAAGGTTGTTAAAAGAGACTGCTGGATCTCTCCCCAAGAGGCTCAAGGATAGTGCCTCTTAGGAAGGGGTCTGAGAACTTGCACTTCAAACAAGTTTCCAGGTTATGCTCATGTTGTTGGTACAGGCACATCAGTTTGAGAAACTATTGTGTAAGCTCTTACATCTGGAAGGTCCACTTAAAGTAGGCTACTGAAAAGCTCCGTGACATCACTTACAGCAGAAGTGATTTTATAAAATAATTCAATAAAGTTTATAAACAATAAAAATATATAGCATTTCTTAAATAATGAAATGCTCTGAAAGTTCACTTTTTTTATATAATTTTGTTCAGAATATCATTTCTGTAATTTATTTTTAAAGTTGAAATACCAAGCAGAGTAAAGGAAGTGGGATCACACAGCAGAATTTTCTCTTTTAATTTCCCTTCCATAAATAGACTCAAGCACGAAAGAGAAATGATGATGCTCACTGATCACAGGGATTCAGGAGAAATACTTTACATGAGAAAATAGAAATCACTCATCAATGGAAACACAACTGTCCCTCATTAGAGCCATAAGGAAGTAATCTTTTATATACAAAATTAAATTACTGTTTTAAATACCTTCATATAATCACATAAATTATAAAATGTGTGGTTTAGTTCATGTCTGTTGAGGCCAATCTTAAAAGGAAAAAAAAGCCTTAACAAAAGCAATTTTAAAAGAATAAGAAACATATAATGTTGGCTCACAGGCCACAATGTAGTTAAACTAGAAATCAGTAACAGAAAGATAACTAGAAAATTCCAACATATGTGGAATTCACACAACACACTTCTAAATAACACAAGGGTCAAAGAACTATCAAGAAAAAAAATTTAAATATGTTACACTAAATGAAAATGAAAACATACCATCAAAATGTGTGGAATGCAGAGAAAGCAGTGCTTACAGAGAAATTTAGAGTATCAAATGCATACATTAGAAAGGAATAAAGATCTAAAATCACCAATTTAAGTTTTAATATTAGAAAATAGAAAAAGAAGAGTGAATTAAATGCAAAGAAACAGAAGAAAAGAAATAAGAATTAGAACAAAAAATCAATGAAATTGAAAACAGGAAATCAACAGAAAAATCAACAAAATGAAAATCTGATTCTTTGAAAGGATCGATAAAATCAGACTCTAGCCATGTTTTTTAACTATGAAAAAAAGACAGAAGACACAAATCTCTAATACCAGAATGGAGCAGTGATAATATCATTGCTTATACCATGCAAAATAAACACTTTGCACAACCTCATGCCCACAAATTTGATAATCTAGATGAAATGAACCAATTCCTTGAAGTTAAAAGTTGCCAAAACTCACATGAGAAGAAATAAACAATCTCAATACCTTATATCTATTAAAATAACTGAATAAATAAGGAATGCTTTTCCAAAACAAAAAGCACTTGGCCTAAGTAGGTGCACTGGTGAGTTTCACCAAACATTTAGAGAGAGCACACCAATTCATAATCTATTTCAGAGGATGAAAGCACAGGGAAAAAACTGTCATTCTATGAGGCAAGCATTACTCAAATACCAATGCCAAAGAAATATTAAAAAACTACAGATCAATATTCCTTGTGAGCATAAATGCAAAAATCCTCAACAAAATATTAACAAATCAAATCTAAAATGTTTACAAAGAATTATAAACATAACCAAATGTGATTCATTCCAAGCATACATAAGCTGGTTCCAACATTTGAAATCAATTAATGTAATTCATCACATCAGACTAAAAAAGAAAAATCAGGTAATCATATTAATAGATGCAAAAAAGCACTTGAAAAATCTAATACCCATTTATAGTAAAGTTTCTAGATAATGAACTTAAATAAGGAAAGGAAATAAAAGGGGTATACATTAGGAAGAAAGAAATAAAATAGTTTTTATGACAACATGATCATCTATGTAGAAATGTTTTTAATGGAAAAAAAACTACTCCTAGAACTAACAAGTGATTATAAGAAGTTTGTAGAATACAAAGTAAATATACAAAAGTCAATCAGTTTCCTAAATACTAACAATGAACAAATTAAATTTGAAATTAAAAATATAATTTAGAGTGAAAGAAAATGAAAGTCAAAGTGTTAGTTGCTCAGCCGTGTGTGACTCTGCAATTGCACTGACTGCAGCCCACGAGACTCCTCTGTCCATGGTATTCTCCAGGTAAGAATACTGGAGTGGGTAAGCCATTCCATTCTCCAGGGGATCTTCCCTACCCAGGGGTCAAACACTGGTCTCCTACAATGCAGGCAGATTCTTTACCATCTGAGCTACCAGGGACGCCCGATTTATATTAGTGCTTCCCAAAATGAAATACATAGGTTTAAATGTAACAAAATATGTATAAGATCTATGAGGAAAACTACAACAATCTTGATAAACAAAGTCAAGGAAAAACTTAAAAAAAAAAAGATATTCCACATTCACAGACAATAATACTCAATACTGTCAAGATATTAGTTCCTCCCTAATTGATCTACAAATTTAATACAATCCAAATCAAAATCCCAGCAAGTTATTTGTGGATATCAACAGGATGATTCTAAAGTTTATAAGAAGAGGTACAGCGAACTATAAGACAGTACGGCGAACCCTGCAGTGTTCTTGCCTGGGAAATTATATCGACAGGGGAGCCTGGCAGTCTACAATCCATGCGGTTGCAAAAACTCAGACATGACTTAGTGACTGGGCAAATGAACGATCCAAATTATATAAAAACCTCTTCCCTGGTGGCTCAGTCAGCAACGAATCCACCTGCAATGTGGGAGACCTGGGTTTGATCCCTGGGTTGGAAAGATCCCCTTGAGGAGGGCATGGCAATCTACTCCTGTATTCTTACCTGGAGAATCCCTATGGACAGAGGAGCCTGGCGGATTACTAGTCCATGGGGTTGCAAAGAGTCGGACACGACTGAGTGACTAAGCACTCTTAAAACTAAAGAATAAGAAGAATAAAACCCAGTTAAAAATGGGCCAAAATCCTCCAAGACATATCATCAAAGACCAAAGATGATATACAGATGGCAAAGAAGCATATGAAAGATGCTCTAGACCATATGTCACCAGGAAAGCTCAAATTAAAACAGCAACAAGCTACCACTACATGCCTATTAGAAGGGCCAGAATCATAACACTGACAACACCAAATGCTGATGAGGATGTGGAGCAATAGGAATGCCCACTCACTGTTGGTGCGAAAGCAAAACTGTATACTTTGGAAGTTTGTACAGTTTGGCAGTTTCTCAGAAAACTAAACATAGTCTTACCATACAATGCACTAATTGCACTCCTTAGTATTTATTCAAAGGAGTTGAAAATTCATGTCCACACAAAAACCTAGCACACGGATGCTTACAGCAGCTTTACTCATAATTGCCAAAATTTGTATGCAACCAAGACACCCTTCAGTAGAGGAATGGATACTATGGTACATAAAGACAATAGAATATTAGTCAGCACTTAAAAGAAGAGAAATATTAAACCATAAAAAGACACAGAGGAATCTTGAGTATTACTTAGTAAAAGAAGCTAATCTGAAAAAGTTATAAACTCCAACTACATGACTTTCTGGAAAAGGCAAAACTTTGAGGACAGTAAAACAATCAATAGTTGCCAGGGATTGAGAGTTAGAAGAATAGTCAGCGGAACGCGGAGGATTTTGAAAGCAATGAAACTATTCTCTATGGTAATGTAATGATGGATTTATGTCATTATTTATTTGCTGCTAACCACAGAATGTACTATACCAAGAGAGAGCCTAAGGTAAACTATGGATTTTGGGTGACTATGTCAATGTAGGTTTATTAATTGTAATAATGTGCCACTTGGGTGGGGGATATTTGATGATGGAGGAGGCTAAAATCTCCACCTTCTGCTCAATTTTTCCATGAACCTAAAATACATCTTAAAAAATCTTTTTTAAAAAGTAAAATTAAGAAAAAAAAAAGGAC
Organism: Cervus canadensis; assembly: GCF_019320065.1. Lineage (NCBI taxonomy): Eukaryota > Metazoa > Chordata > Mammalia > Artiodactyla > Cervidae > Cervus > Cervus canadensis. The sequence continues at coordinate 76,564,261 of NC_057392.1, forward strand.
AAGGAGGAAGGAGAAGGTAAAATTAAGTTACTGAAGTTGTCTCCTATTTTAAAAAATGTGTTATCAGGTTCTAATGGTCTCTGCTCAGGTGTATGAAAATCACTTAGTTGTGTCCAACTCTTTGCAACCCCATGGACTGTCCATGGAATTCTCCAGGCCAGAATACTGGAGTGGGAAGCCTTTCCTTCTCCAGGGAAATCTTCCCAACCCAGGGATCCAACCCAGGTCTCCCGCATTGCAGGCGGATTCTTTATCAGCTGAGCCACAAGGGAAGCCCTCTGCTCAGGAAATCTTTGCTATTTCTATAAGATCCATCTCATTTTTATCCTGCTTATCCCTGCTCTGTGGCTCACTCCTTCATCTTATACTTATCAACTATTAAGATAGTTAATAATCTCCACTATAAAAGTCCAATCCTCTTCTGGCGTTTTCTCTCAACACTTCAGGGTTATCAAGATAAAATTTGCAATTATGAAATTTAAGAGAATAAATCCTAAGAGTTCTCATAATAAGAAAAATATTTTTTCATTTTCTTTAATTTTGTGTCTATATGAGATGATGTATGCTCACTAACCTTACTGTGGTAATCATTTCATGATATATGTAAGTCAAATACTTATTCTGTACACTTTAAATTGTACTGTGCTGAATGATTTCAAATTTCAGAAGAGTGGCCAGCTCTATGGGAGAAAGCACAGAAGGTTATCAGTGTAGGGACACATATCAAGGTTCTGGTAATTCTCTGCTTCTTCAGGTGGTGTGTTCAAAGATGTTCAATTTATCACTAATCTTTGAACTGAACATATATATACTGTGTATGCTTTGTACATGTAATATATTTTGCAATAAAATGCTTTTAGATAAACCACAAAAATAAAACAAAATAAATTTTTCATCAGGCTAATTTTGATTTGTTAAAATTTCATAAATGGGATAACTGAAACAACTAAATCAAGGAGGCTTCCCTTCGACTTTTATCCCTGTGCAGACCGAAGATAATTTCTGGTTTGATAACTTCATCTCAGGGTTACAAAAAAACTCTTTCCTTATGAATTATGATTGGGGTTTTCTGTCTGTTCCTGTTTCTTCACTCCTGCAGAAATAAATGGTCTTGGGGAGAATGTGAGCTTATTTTCTAACTAGAAGTGGACTGTTAGTTGAAGTAGCTTTAAATCTACATTGTCACCTTTAAATGTGCAGATTACATATTTAGGGCTTGAGGGCTTATACTTAAAACCATCCTTGGATCATACCTTGATAAGGTTTAGTTCTCAAAGAATGGAGAAGTAGGTCGAAGGATTTAAGGGATGGTGTAAGAAAGCAATAATTTTTCATTCTGTATTACCAGATATTAGTAGGCATCTTAACTCCCTCAAGAAAACTGAGAACACAGCACTGGATGGCTAAAATATTGTAAAACCAAAGTCTTTGATTCCCAGAATCTGATTTTTTGACTAACTGGAGTACCAGTCTAGAAAAATTCCAAAGACATCTCTAAATGAAATGCTTAAAATCATCTACCACACTAATATCTGCTTTGGATAAGAATTATAAAACAGCTTTTCATTTGCAACAATATACCTAATGGTTAGCATTATCTATCTCCTTCATCTCCCAAATTACAAAGAAAATGTCTTTGGTAATTTTCCATTTACTTTTTTTAATAAGAAAGTGTGCTTTTACATTTAATATGTGATTCAGCCTACTTAAAATATAATTAGAAATATATAGATAGATGATTTAATAGCATTAGCTCTTTGGACTTTTAAAGACAGTAATTTGAATTCAAATATTAATCCATGAATTATATTTGAAGGTCTGCAGGCTTCATTACAAAAATAAAAATACATCTTTTTTTGTTTTATCAACCTTTTATTTGGGCATACTTAATAGTGGAAAAACTGTTTTAATGTCCATAAACTGCTTTTTTCTCCTTTAAATGTGACGTGTGACATGAAATTAATGTCTTTGGAGGAATTAAAAAATTGTTTTTCTGTTAATTTACTGCTTCAAAACCTTCTGTATCACTTAGTGCTAAATCTTCATCCCATTCAGACCAGCATAATCGCTACTCAACCTGTCTCTGACTCACCATTTCTTGCTATAGAGCCATCCAACATACTTCTCTGTTTTAATTTTGTTGAAGTTATATAATGTAGAAACATATTTTAATATTTATGCTCTGTGTATAAAGGTGATATATTCATTACATAGCATTTGAGACTATAAATATTGATAAGAAAAACATCAATCATAATTGTCACATTAGAGGGAATTCTTTAGATTCTGGTATCTTCTATATCTAGCACTAGATCTATATTTGTATGTATCTACCTCTGTCTAGAAACGGCGATGCCATATTTTGTATTAACATTTGTACCCTGCTTTTATCACTTAACACTACCTTATCACTTAATAAAAATCATTTTCCCCATGATGATATTTCATCCCATTTTATAAATGGAACAAATTTTATCTTACCATTTTGTATAGGAGGACTACATTTGGAAGTTTTGTCTCGGAAAAGCTGACCATAATGTCTATCCATATGAGTCTTATTTCTATAGTACTCCATAAAAATAAAAAGACCTTTAAGTAAAAAAGTAGCTGGAAAAGCACTGAAGAGAAAATCCATAGCACTATGTAGTCACATTAACTCTGGACTAAACTTACTCATTTTTATTGTCTTGAGCAAATATGTCTGTGGGGTATGCAGGTCAGCTGTGCAGATGGCGTGAAACTGGGAGAAATTAAAAACATGTTGGATGATGAAATCATAATCCAAAATGATCAGGCAGGTGGAAATGGTGAAAAGGAGAGTGTATTTTTGAAAGGATGAGTTTGAAGTTCCATGCCTGACTTAGAAACAAACAAAAAAATTAGTGGTATATGACATGGAATGTGACTTAACAGGAAGTTCATGTAAAATAAAAAAGAAAGTGATATAATGCAGCTGACAAAAAAGCTAATGCACTTTTGAGATATTTTAATAAAAATACTATCACTAAACCCAGGAAACTGAAGATTTCTTTTCCTCTAAACTGGACAGGACAACATGAAATTTGCTCAGTTCTCTGGTTTATACTTTATGAAGGATATTCCAAATGGTCACCATCTAATAATGTTCATGTTGTAAAAGTCTCACAATATAACATATAAAGATAAATTGAAAATAATAAGGATATTTATCAGGACAAAATAATAGTGAATTCTACTATAAATCAATTCAATAGCTGTATTAAAATATGTGAAGTGATTTAGGGACAGTAATTTGATTTACACTAAGAGATTTATTTTGTGTCTCATGAAAACAAAATTAAGACCTAAACAGGTTCTGATAGCATTTCCAATGCATGTGGGGACAGGGAGATTCTCTACATCAACAAACGATTCTCAGGGTACCAACTGGGTACCTTACAATTCAACTCAATTTGACATTATCTCCCTGGAGATCATAGTCCATAGGTTAAGGCCTCAGTCCCACTAGGCCACCCTCCACTCCAGAGACCAGCTGCAAGGATGTCTGTGCTTCTGACCCTGGCAGACACAAACTGTAGGCTCCAGTGACCACTCCAAATCAGGATGCCAACTGCAAGTCCAGGCTCTTACCTGTACTTCTGACAGACTGGCTGTAAATCAGAGGTTCTTAGGACTCCCACCCTGGATTTGATTAATTTGTTAGAATGACTCAAAGAACTTAGGAAACCTATTTACCGACTAAGTAAAAGTGTTAGTCACTCAGTCATGTCCGACTCTTTGTGACCCCATGGGCTGTAGCCCGCCAGGCTCCTCTATCCAAGGGATTCCCCAGGCAAGCATACTGGAGTGGGTTGCCATGCCCTCCTCCAGTGGATCTTCCCAACCCAGGAATCGAACCCACATCTCATGTCTCCTGCATTGGGAGGTGGGTTCTTTACCACTAATGCCACCTAGGAAGCTCCCTAAATTACCAGTTAATTACCAAAGATATTAAAGAATAGGAATCAACAAGCAGATGAAGAGGTGCATAGGATCTTGTGTCCTTGTGGGGCTTGGGGCCTGGCACTGTGGCATGTCAAAGTGTTCTGGTTCTCCAACCTGGAAGCTCTCACAAACACCTTCCCTTTGGGGTTTTTATGGAAACTTTATCATGTAGGCATGATTGATTAACTCACTGGCCACTGATGGTTGATTCTACCCTTAGCCCCTCACCTTTCCTGGAAATCAAGATGGGACAATGAAAGTTCCAGCCCTTTACTCCATGGTTGGTTCCCCTGGTAACCAGCCCTCATCCCTAAGTGCCCTCCAAAAGCTCCTTTCATTACCATAAACCCACTTTTGGTGAAAAGGGCTTGTTATATATAACAAGACACTCATCTCACCCTTATGTCTCTCAAGTCTTTTCAGGAACTGAGGACTAAAAACCAAATATAATAAAAAATGTTTCTAGTGCTCTCTTGCTCAGGAAATTCCAAGGATCTGGGGATTTGTAAGCCAGGAACTCTGGACAAAGACCAAATATGCATGAGAAATATATTTTCATAATCTGAATGACCATGTATATGTAAATCACAGTATCACAGGACCAAAGAATGAAAGGTATGAAAAGAATAATTTTGGCTCAACACGGTTCAATATATAAAAATACATGACAGTGATAATCGAAAGCATTTGAAGTATCTAGAAATAGAATGGGCTGCCTCAGTCTATCTCATGAATTTAGGAATTTTCAGTCTCTGGAGCTGTTTAAGCAAAAAACAGATAACTATATAGTCCTCTATATTCATTCCCTGCACAGTCTCATATTCTCACATTGCTTAAATTGCTATTATTGACGATTCTAAATATTGATTTCAAGTTTCACCTGTATCCTAAATCCCAGTCACACAATTGCACCAACCTTCTGTTGTCTCTATTTCAGTGGCTCTCAACTGAGGACAATTTTGTCCATGCCTCAGAGAACACTTGGAAAAGTCTAGAGCCATTTTAGGTTGGCCTAGTGAGGGGAGTGTCACTTGCACTATTTGGTAGAGGCCAGGGGTTTTGCTAAACATTCTACAATGCACAAGGGAGCTCCCCACAATAAAGAATTATCCTGCCCAAAATGTTAACAGTACCCAAGGTTAAGAAACACTGCTTTACATGGATTTCCACAGGTAACAAACAGAAGGACCAATTCAAAACTCATTATCTCCATCCTATTATCCCCTCTTCACCTTAAAATCTGAAAGTGTTAGTCGCTCAGTTGTGTCTGACTCTTTGCAACCCAATGGACTGTAGCCTGCCCAGGCCCCTCTGTCCATAGAATTCTTCAGTCAAGAATACTGGAGTTGGTTGCTTTTCCTTCTCCAGGGTATCTTTCTGACCCAGGGACTGAACCAGGTCTCTCGCATTACAGGCACATTCTTTACCATCTGAACCACAGGGAAGCCTGAGGAAAATCTGAAGTCTCCTCTGAAACAAGCTTAGTTGCTATTCCCTATTATGATTAACAGCATCATTAGCTACCCAGTCACATGAGCTAGAAATCTCAGAGTCATCCTTAACTCCTTACTTTCCCTTGTCTGTTAATCTACTTCTCAAATGTCTTTCTAAATATTTTCCCTTCTTTCCATCACTACTGCCACTGATTTAGCTTGGTTTCTCATTTTCTCCCAATAAGACTTTTTCTTTCCAATTCATCCCTCACATTGTTTCCAGGATTATCTTTCTGAAACATAAAAGCAGTAACCCTATTAAATCATGCAGAAACCACAGGTAAGCCTCCAGTGTCCAACGAATAAAAGCTCAAACTTTGAATCGACATCAGAGGTGCTAAATAACCTGGTCCCAAGTTCTCTTTTCATCCCACAATATTACCTCCTTCCCTAGATGCTAGACTGTAATACTTTTAATGTCCTTTTAAATACAAAGGTTCCATAGCTCTAATATTTTTCACTTATGGATAAAAAAGATAGCAGAATTCACATTAAATATGCCCCACTACACTACCTTTATATGAGAATCCATTATCTTGTTTCTGGTGAGGTTTCAATTTTGAGTAGATATTCCCAGAAAGAAATATATCAAGAACAAGAAATGTACAATGGTCTCTTTCCTACTATAGTGATTATAACTGTTTTATATGTTTGGTAGTCAAAAGAGGATGAAATGGTTGGATGGCATCACTGACTCAGTGGACACGAGTTTAAGCAAACTCTGGGAAATGAAGGACAGGGAAGCCTGGCATGCTGCAGTCCATAGGGTTGCAAAGAGATGGACACAACTGAACAACTGAACAATAACAGTCACAAGTAAGATGCTAGCAGATATTTATGTTTTGCTTTGTCATATTCTTAAATATTTAGATTTTACAAATATATACTTCCAAAGATCAGGGATCCATAATGCCAGCACATATATTCTCCCACTGGAAGATTGAGAGGATCACTAGTATGGTACATTTTCTTTTTATGAAGTGCTAAAATTTCTTCAGGGAAGGTTAAAAATGTAACAGCCCTTTGAGGGTAGCTCTAAAAGGAAAACAAATATTTGATTATCTAATGTGTGTAACCAGGGTGAAGTGACTGAACATACAGATGGATAAATGTTTTGCATGAAGATAAGAAAGAACTCGTGAAATATATTTGAGTATGTACTGGATTGAAGTACCTTAAAGGTACACACATCTCAAAATGTCTTTTTAAAAGGTAAAAAAAGAGGCATGTTTGGGGAAGCACAAATCAGTGCACCCAAACCCTTTATATTTGCCTTTGGAATCTGGATTCATTTATTCTTTCACACACATGTACTCAAACAGTCTCTTCCTCTGTGTTAAAGCTGAATCCTTCCTAAGGAGACCCTACACTACTGGCAGCCAAGAACAGTTAGGTGTTCCAGAGAAGCAAGTCTGGGGTTACAGCCAAATCTCTGCAAAGCAGAGAGTTATCTAAATAAAAAAGAGTTGACTCTGATGGCAAAAGGCTTCTTGCAGGTGCAGATGCATGCATTTTGAAACGTAGGTTAACTCTTTCAGTTGCTTCTCCTATGCCACCTGTGCAAGCATGCTTAGGACCTCAGTTGTGTCCGACTCTTTTGAGACCTCATAGACTGTAGTCCACCAGGCTCCGCCGTCCCTGGGATTCTCCACCCAAGAATACTGGAGTGGGTTGCCATTTCCTCCTCCAGGGGATCTTCTGGACCCAGGGATCAAACTCAGGTCTCCTGTATCTCTTGCATTGCAGGTGGACTGTTTATCTGCTGAGCCATGGGGGAAGCCCTGTTCCACCACCACTACCTTATTCTCACAGTGTTCTAAAATTACGGGAGTTCTTCACACAAGAATTTCTTTACTCAAAACTGTTCAAGGTGTGGGATGGAGAAGGAAAGCAGTGAAGACAAAGGAGGGTGGTGTACAGAAAGAAAAGCAAAATAAAGTAAGAATGGGGTGGGGGTAAAGACCTTTTTGCTATTTCCCAGGCCTTATCCTTACCTTTATGCAATATAATTTGAAGTATTCTATTCAGTTTTAATACATAAACTAGCCTTCATGCACATTTTGCTGGCATTAGAACGTGGTAAATCAATAGACTACACTATCAAAATGAAGCCCCAGATGTCAATTAAGATACCTGCATCATCACTGCCCTTTTTTGTAATAAATTAGTTTTGATATCATTTAATTTTTTAATCAGATCCTAGGAAACTACTGAAAATAACAATTTTGGAACACTTCATTCCCTACCTGGCATACAAGAAACTTCCTCCTCAACAATGCTTCTTAATAAAAAATACAAATAGCAATTAATCTGGTTAAGTAGAGTTTTCAGCAAAATTAAACAGAGCAATTTCTCAAGCTCTGCAGTTTGCTTATTAGAGGTAAGTAAAAGTTAAAAATTAAGCAAAGCAATCCACAAAGCATCATTTTCTGATATTTAGCCTAATAGTTATACAAACCTAGTTTTTCTTGTTTTTCTCAGTGTGATGAAGTGAAGTGAAATGAAAGTCGCTCATTCGTGTCTGACTCTTTGCAACCCCATGGACTATACAGTCCATGGATTTCTCCAGGCCAGAATATTAGAGTGGGTACCCTTTGCCTTCTCCAGGAGATCTTTCCTAACCAGGAATTGAACCCAGGTCTCTCTCATTGCAGGTGGATTCTTCAGCATATGGGCCACCAGGGAAGCCCAAGAATACTGAAGTGGGTAGCCTATCCCTTCTCCAGCGGATCTTCCCGACCCAGGAATCGAAACAGGGTCTCCTGCATTGCAGGTAGATTCTTTATCAGTTGAGCTATCAGTGAAGTGCCTCTCAATGTGGTATGGATCATCAAATCAGACAAAAAATACCCTTACCTTATTGATAGGTTTTTCTTGCTCACAAACTCAGTACCATATCTCTTTGGCCATTTGTAATTTGCCCATTTTAACAGTACTGGCTGAGGCTAGGATGACTACTTTTATTTTCCAGGAATATTCCAACACAGAACAGTGAAAAAAATATATCTGCAAAGCTGACAAATATTTATTCCAAAAAAATGGAATAATACATATGCAAAGTGCCTCTAAAATTGACTTATGAAATCATGCACATAGTTCACAATAACTGTTGCAGTGAACTAGACCCAATCTTAATAAACAGGCATAAATTTAATAAAGCTAATCTATAACGAATCTAATTTCCCATATGTGACATATCTACAAAATAAGCTCCATTTGACATTGACTAGAAGATTCAGTGTAGACAGTGTCAGTGAAACCTTAGCACCTTTACCAAACTGAAAAACCTGTGCACATATCAGAGTAGAATGTACCTTACAAAATGAGAAGAATGAGAAAATCATGGACATTTTGGTGACTAGAACTGGGCAAGACAAAACTATGGTGCAATAACTAATGAGTGCACACTAAAGGAAGAGAAACATCAGGTCAGATTTCTAAGGTGAAAGATAGCTCTTTACTTCTACACAAAGTTATTACTCAGGAAGCGGATGAAATGATCAACATGACCATGATGGGGAGCAGATTATGCCCCTCCCCAAAAGGTGCCATTTTAGCATTGGGTTATTTTGAGCTGAAGACAAACACGACCCAGCAGACCCAGGAAAATCTTCTGCCTCTCCCTTAACTGCCTAAAATAATTTAAATAGAGGGATTGGGCCAGAAAGAGAGCTATTACAAAAGATAACTTTTTAAACTTCTGATATCAAATACCTGCTTTTCTCATTTTCCTGTGAATTGCCCTCTTCCTCTTTGAAGCCCTGGGACCCTATTTCTTTTTTTAGCTCAGGATAGCATATAAGCCTCATCTGTCTGATTCCTTTTGGGTCCCATATTTTTATGGGACTCTCATATGAGCATAAATTTATTCTGCTCTTATTGATCTAAATTATGTCAACTTACTTGTTAGATCAATTAAAGAACCTAGAAGGAAGGGCAGAAAGAAAAGTTTTCTGCCCTGACAATCATTTAGTCAGACAATTTTGTTTTGTTTTTTTTTTTCCAGTGTATTCATAATATTACCTATCACCAATATCGTTATCAGGATTCAATATACAGCAAGTGAATGGTAATGTTATTGCTACCGTCACATATATACCTCAAGGGCAAGGTTTACTCTTTTGCATTATTTATAAACCCATTTAATGTTTGGCATAATGCTCTGCATATGAATACTGTATGCCTAAAGGACAGTGATGATAGGTGTCTCTGAAATTTACATATAAAATCATGAGTATATGAAATCATACTCAAAGTGATTTTTTTAAAAAGATTCAGCTATCATTTTTTTTGTTTTTGATTGTGGCTGGGCAAGAGTGGAAAGGCAAGAAGTGACAACTAATAAAGAGTGTAGATAAAGCTAAACCAGGGGAAATGATTTTTAAAACTTAGAAATAAGAACAAGAAGACCTGGAAAAGCCCCTCTTGTAGTTACCTCATGAAGCATGCAGCACCCTGCTCTGGACTCTATGCAGAAGGAAATAGCCAGAAGAGCATAGGCGATGTAGGTCATTTGTCTGAATTACTTGCTAAGACAGATTTTGATAATAACTTTCTAATATTTAAATGACACATATTAAAAGAACCATGTGATTCTAGTGATTTTCTAAGTCTCTACTAAGATCAAGCAAGAGGATGTGGGCCTGTGTAGCAGCAAGAGAGATTTCAGAAAGAGTTTAGGTAAGAATTTCACAACAATCCAAGTAGCTATACATGGTGGGGAATAAGCAAGGGAAGTTAGTTATAGCATAGCTTCTTTGAAAGTGTTTTGAAATTGAAGAGATTCTGATATCATCCTGAAAATCACTTCTTAAGCTCTTCTTTAGCCCTCTAAGATTTTAAGATTATATGTTAACGGCCAATTCAAAAATACAACTATAGAGAACTGGTTATATTTAACCAGAAAGAGTCTATTGGTAAACTAAGAATATCACTTCTTATGAGTCAAATATCTAGCCTTCATTAAGTTTTTTATTCAGTAATAGACCAATAAAATTGGTTGGAACAACTGAAAATTTTTCTTTAGCTGAAGGTACAACAAGGAATTTAATACCTTTAATAACAAGTTTTAAAGAAACCATCAGGCAGTTTACTAATTCCTGAGGAAAAAAAAAAATCCACAGTTTTAAAGAACATTGGTGTTACATAGAAAGTAACTCTTTAATTAACCTTTAGCTCTTTAGAAATTAACATCAATACCCAAAATAGAAAAAAAAAAAAAAATGTCCTAAAATCTTTGGTATAATTTTAAAGAGTTAGCAGTACATGTGTCCCATAAAAATATGTAAAAAGTTAAAAAATATTTCAATCTAGTATTAAAGATAATGACAATATGGGTAAAAAAGTAACTCATTCAAGAACTTTTCCTTACAAACCCTTATTGAATGAATTGAGAACCCTGTCCTCCAGGAGCTCCTCATGTTGTGGGCAAGACCAATTTTATCAATTACTACCCAGTATGAAAGGCTGGAAAAAATCCAATGGATATGCAGAGAAAGTAAAACCTAATCTTAAAATGCCACATTTTTTTTAAAAGTTAAATCAAAAATTCAAGTTAGATTTTTCAGGTTAGGTAGTGTATGTCTGATTATGATACATAGACATCAAAGATCCAACGCATTTACTTTCAAAGTCAACATTCTTTAAAGCATATCCCACCGACCTCAGTAAAACTTTACTGTCTACCATTTCTGTTAGTCAAACTGAGTTTTATTTTTGGTTTTGATTTCAAGCTCCTTTAATGTGTTTTGTATTTCAAATGACTGACCTAGGAAAATGAGAGCTTCAAGCCCTGAGCTGGTTTTATATCCTGACAGTTTCCAGACATGCTATGCTCTCCCCGGGGTCTGGGAGATCTCAGGAGGAGGCTCCGTCTATTTCCAACTAATGTCTGACAACTGTCAAATTTCTGTGTCTCATCTTAAACTTTTCATCCTTGCTTCAGCCTCATTTTTCTACTTGCCTATATCTCTCCGCTTTCCACTTAATAAAATATCATCAAAATCACCAAGGGAACTTGTTAAAAACAAAAACAGTGACCCATAACAGACTGAATCTCCTGGATTCATGCATGGGAATTTGGATTGTTAACAAGTCTCTTGCCAGCCCCTCAATTCCCAGGGGATTCCCAAGTTCTATCAGTGTGAAAAAGTACTTTATGAGATATCAGCCTCATTGCTAACATTGAGCCCTAGAACATATACTTTAAGATCTCAGTTCCATATAATTTTCAAACTAATCATCACAAGAATTCTATGCAGTGAGAATCATTGCTTCTATGTTACACAAAATGAAACAGAGGCTCAAAGAAATTAACTATCATGTGGAGCTATGAACACTGCCAGAATGCTGTGTCGACTGTATGGTAGGATGAAAAAGATAAAGGGCCAGAAGTGAGCCTTATATTTGAATCCTGGCAATGCTACTACTCAGGGGTCTTCCCAGGTGGCACTAGTGGTAAAGAATCCGCTTCCCAGCGCAGGAAGCATAAGAGAAATGGGTTCGATCCCTGGGCGGGGAAGATCTCCTGGAGTGGGGCATGGCAACCCATTTCAGTATCCTTGCCTGGAGAATACCATGGACAGAGAAGACTGGAAAGCCACAATCCATGGGGCTGCCAAGAGTCGGACATGACTGAGCGACTTAGCACGCACACGCATAATGACGCTACAGCAGCCTGATCTTGTCATTCGACCTTGCTGAGCCCAGGTTAATCACAGGAAAGTGGCGATTACAATGCTGACCTTTATAGCTTATAGCATACCGAGGTCACTTTAGAAACGTTAATCCACTTCCATCTACAATTCCATTTTTTTCCTTTTTTATCTCCTTAAGCATGAGCCCATTTTAAAAGTCTTCTTTTAGCTTCTTTACTTATGAGTAGAAATGCATTACCACTTTTTAACAACCTTATGTTAATTAGTCATCTAAATATGATTATTTGGGAGGTACATCTGTTATGTAAACCACCATAACAAGCCTGTTCAAATAGGCTAAAATTGGAAACAATAGAATTTTCAAAATTAGGAGACTATTAAAGAAAGAGAAATTATTAATTAAAAGACCAGCCACACAGTGTAATAATATACAAGCACTAAATATTATAATTTGTAAAGAAATGCTGTCAAAATAATAGGCATAAAATAAGATGTGAATTACATGATTTCATTTTAAACTGTATGTACACATGCATGTGTATATATAAACATATATAATGGCAATTTTGCCAAAACATAGAAAGGAAATATCTCAAAGTAGTAATAGTAGTTATCTTTGGGTTTAATAATTATGTATTATTTTTGTTTTCTTCTTTGTAGCTTTTCTGATTTTATACATTTTCTACAAAATTATGTGTACATTTTACAGAGAGAAAAAGTAAACATTATTAAAATAAAATTTATAAGTAAGTTCAGTTCAGTCACTCAGTCATGTCTAACTCTTTGTGACCCCATGGACTGAAGCATGCCAGGCTTCCCTGTCCATCAACAACTTTACTTACTTATAAACCAAAAAATGCTTCAAAATATTAGAATGGGCCATGCAATCACTTGCTTCTTTTTATTCTGGCATCCATAACAAAAATACATTTCTTACAAGGGTTTTTTAGTTTCTGTTCTACCCAATACTGTAAAATACTTAATAAAAGATAAGGATCTTCTCTCAGATTATACACATTAGTTTTTCTCTGACCATATTTGGCTTCCATGAGAATTCTACAAATAAAATATCTGCAACAGAAGGCTCTGAAATCAGGGAACAAACTGTTCTTAACTGTGTGGGGTAATTTTTCATTTACATGAGAATCAGCCTTCCCAAAATAAAATGGCAATATTCACTCTCTCCTGGGCACTGTTCTTCTTTTCTTCTTCTTTTTTTTTAAATTATCCTCTCTGTGACCTTAGGCAAGTAATTTAACCTTTCTGTGTCTCTATTTCTTATATAGAATAGAATGATAATAGCATCAACTTGATAAGCCTTTTCATTTGAGAATTAAATCAGTTAATATTTAGAAAGCCCAGAAGAAAATGGTCATAAAATAGTAATAACAGATACTATTTTTAACCTTAACCACCTTTAAGAGGCAGGTATACCGCTGCCCCAGATAGTACATGGGGATTTGGAGACTAAGAAGCTGAGTTACTTCTCACCTTACACGTGACACTGAGAGTCAAATGCAACTTTTACTGACATCGAAGCCCACACGTGGTCATTAAACCATCAGGCGACAGACAATATTCATAAATATTAACCAGCCTATTGTAAGCCAGACACAGACACTGAACAATACTGTGCAAGGCTCAGCTCTTGCCTTCAGTCTAATAAGGGCTAGCAGGTCTTTGAGCATGAAGTGGGACGGCAACCATGAGGATATGAGGCCATAATAGCAGAGAGAAAGGTGTTAAGTGTATTCTAGAGAGGTCAGACAAAGCAAACTGGAGGAAGCAGCCCTTCAGCAGAGATCTGAAGGATGAGCTAGAGTTAGCCAGCAAGCTGGTGAGGAACAATAATCAGTTGGCATTTGCTCCCTGGCGTTCTGTGCTGGAACTCCGGAGACGCCAGCGTTAACTTCATGCCAGGTGAAAAATGATGTGAGTGCCCACAGCTGCAGCTGCGGCTTTATACTCTATCCCTCCTACTTCCATCGTTAATGAGCCTGAGACCAGAAAAGAACACATCTTAGTAACTAAGGGCTCTTCTGTTAGTCTTTGGTCCAGAGACAGAAGGAAGTTCTTCACTTCTGTTAACGAAACAGCCACAGATCCTTTGCTACTTTGCTTTAGTTCTTTCTAAAATAGAAGTTTGAGGCCACTAACTCTCATTTTTATACATCTTGGTGGCAGGTGGCTGTATGCTCATAAATATACTGATTATAAAAATACATGAATTTTTTTTCCCCCAGGAATGGTTCTAAAGCATGTCAAAACTTCTAAGGTTCCTTAGGTTAACTCCTGCTGTTAGGAATTCTTCTGATTTGCCTGAACTTTTAGCAGTTCTGACTACTTGTAGTTACACAACACCCCAGAGACACAGGCATGCCAGAAGGTATTTATTCCAGATGTAAATAACTTTACTGAGTCAAGGTAAGTTTGGGGCCTTTATAGATATCTCCATATTTCAAATATTATTTTTAAAAAGATGTCTCATTTCAAAGTTTTATTTGAGGAGAAGCAACTTTCTTTTTCTGTTGTGGTGTGTCAGATATAGCCTCGGTATACAAAGTTTAGAAAGATTTCCATTTTGCTTTTAGACGTCACTTCTATATGACTGCAACCACTTATTTGAATTTGTATAAAAAAAAAAAAGAATTTCATCTTTTCTTTACTTAATCATCAATAAACAAACTTCAGTGCTGTTCTGGGCTGACAGTGTGAAATAGGAAGATTCAAAGGAAACACAGGATTCATTTCCTTTCTTTAAGGAGTTTGCATTATGGTGGAAAAGCTAAAAATCATCTTAAACTGATTTGGGGCACTGACCACAGAAAAGAGTAATATCAGGACACCAGAGGAAGAAAACTTTTCTCTACACTAAGAGGAGCATAACATGGGATCCGGTAGCAGCAGTTTTCTACTGTTTATATATTTTTTGTATCTGTGTTTTTTGAATCCCTAGTTTTGCAAATAAAGAAAAGTTTCTAGTATATTTTTCAAGGCAACGTATCTTTCAAAATGATCACTTAAATAAATTTAAAAAATGTACTCTCCTGAAATAAGTTTTTAAAAATGTATGTTAGAGAATCTTCACCAAACTAGTTGCAACATACCAAGAAAAGTATATTTCAATTGTTACAAGAAACAGCAGCTTTAATTCAACCACTAGGGGGGAAATCCTGCAGTAGTCACTGCAGTATATTTCTCTGAAGCTGAATTTTTAGCTTTATTTGAACAAGGTATGCTTCCCCTAAGCCGTTATTCTCTAGCCAAGCCAAGCTCGAAGGCTTAAAATAAGGTGAAAGTCTTGGGTCACTATATCTTACTACTTCTTCTCATATGGATTAAAAATAAAACAGTAACAGCAGATTCAACTCCAAGGAATGGTGTGGAAATTTGTCTTTTGGACACTGAAGAGAAGGCGACTGACTCTGTGCAGATGAGTCCACAGAGAAATTCTGCATCCTCACTTCAACTGACACTTAAAAATACCAACAAATTTTTTTAAGTTGAAGAATTCCACTCTTGCATAAATTTGGAGACATTATATAAAATCAAAACAAAAATAGCATCATCAAAGAAGAGAGGTCTGTCTTGGACAAAAGGGGAAATTCCAGGTCTTTGTATAATTTTTAATGCCGTGGATCCAATGACATTGCTTTGTAGCCTCTTTATTTGTAAGATACTACCCATCTATCTATAATTTGAGTAGATAACATTTATGTTTCTTTAAAATGTTTGTTTTTATTTAGTGTCATCTTTTCAAATAACACAAGTTTTTCTTTACATATGCCTATTACTCTCCATACAAGGTATAGATATCATTACACAAAGACAAAGAAAAGGACAGCCTGTGTGTGGAGGCTGGGATCCCAAGAATGATACCTCAGTGCTCCCCAGAACTATGCAAGCCAATACCTAAGGATCTCCCAAGAAATTACTTTGGACTCCTACAATTGTAAAAGAGCTGTAGAGGGTATGACCTAAACCATGTTGTGGACAACCAGATATTTGATCTTCGTGTAAAAAGAGCTTTTATTACAGGATGCAAAAATAGTCCTCAAACTCTTCAACTGTTTCCTTAAATGTATTGCTTTAACATGTGTTATATATCTACTCTATGCCTACTGAAGAGATGTAAAGATGAGCTGGTGAATTCTGCCTGAATAATTATACAATTTATAACTGTCTTAATAACCCTTTTAAAACCATGAAGGTAAGACTGAATGGTTAAAGACAGAGTAAGATTAAACATCAATAGTGGCTATCCTAGCCACTATTCTAACTTGCTCTGCCTTACTTGAGCCATAAAAGCAATCAACTAGAACAACAGCTCCAAAGAGCTTGGCACATTTTGAGGTTGTCCATCATTATTGAGTATTAGGAAATCTACATGTAAATAACATAGAAACCTGGCCTTGTCTTCATGCTACCATTCATCCATTATGGTAGATAAACACTTTTCAAGAAATTTATAGGTTCTGTGGATATAATATTGAAATACTTTGTGTTTTGGAACTTACATTCCAATATGGTAGATACACAATAAATTAATTACAAAATTACTGTAAAAATCTCATATTGGCTCTCACTGTTATGCACAGCCCTGTGTTTCTAAAAGAGTACTGAATGCCTATATTGATAGTGGCACTGGGCACAAACTAGTGATAAAATCCAAAAATTTCAGCCCAATGTTCAAGGCCATCTCCAATACTGCCTCACCCACCTGTATGATATGATCTCTTGCTGCTCACATCTAAGACCAGTGGAGCAGGCAGAACCCAACACAAATGAAATGTACAATCAGACATTATCATTTTCACCCACCAAAATTGCTCTTTCTATCCATCCCTTGAGACGACAGCCTTCCAATGTGGTGTCTACTAAATCCCTAAGTCCAACTTTTCCCTCCATTTAAATATTATACACCTTGTGTAGACTGTTCTCTAGTAGCATTTATTTTGATTTGTAATTTAGTGGGTACTCATATTCATAAATATGCCCATCCTAGTCATTTGACTGACCACTTTTTGAGGACAGGGACTGCCTCTAACTTTTTTTTGGCATCTCAGGCTTTTTTTTAGCATACTACCTTACATAGTTATCTACAGTGAAACAGATCACCAGCCCAGGTGGTATGCATGAGACAAGTACTCGGGCCTGGTGCACTGGGAAGACCCAGAGGAATCGGATGGAGAGGGAGGTGGGAGGGGGGATCGGGATGGGGAATACATGTAACTCCATGGCTGATTCATGTCAATGTATGACAAAACCCACTGAAATGTTGTGAAGTAATTAGCCTCCAACTAATTAAAAAAAAAACTCTCATTTCATATTTTTCATGTTGAATTGTGTTATATTTGCTTTTGTGTAATGGAAGCACATAAAATTCAGTACCTGCTTCATGTTACACATCTATTACAAGGGAATACATACAAGTTTATAAGTGGTCTAACAGTTTTAGAGTATTAATACTAAGAGTAAAACCTCAGCAACTCAACATCTGATATTTCCAATTTAATTCTGAACTTTTGAATCTTTCATTTTCTAATATGAACTCCTAGTCAGAACTCTCAAGTTTTCAGAGTTTTTGTGCATTTTGGCCATCTCAATTCTAAGGAACCTGAATTTATATATCTGTGCATCCTCTTTTCATATAATCATGTCAGCCAATATTTTCTGTTCAAAATATAAAAAACAACATTTCCCCAAAGTTTAACAGCAGAAAAAACTAAGCATACAACTGAATGAAACAGTGAAACAAGTACATTCTTTAAATTTCATGTTTGTCAATAGATAATCTTCAGACTAAGTTATCTAGCTAGAAATAGGTATGTGTATATGAAGGTGCAAAAACTCATCTAATATCCAACAAATTCATTTTTATAACTGCAATATTTCTGCACCAGAGTCACGTATACATGCTACTGACTACACACACAACACACATTTACATGACTTATTAGACCACACAAAATGTATATACACAAAACACATATTTTCCATCTTCATTGTTTTCATAGTTACACAACATTCTTTCTGGCACACAAATGTGAAAATCACTCATATTTTACAGGTGTGTCCATGCCTACACCTACAGGTAAAAGTGACTTAATATTTAGTCCCTGGTAGTTAAACATAAATTTTTTTTTTGGTTTTTAAAAGTCGATCTGGTAAAATTACATGGTAATATGGTTTAGGCTTACTTCCTTCTTTTTTTCTCCTCTGACAAGGAAATATAAAAGTATTTCGGTGCCACTGTCATTGTGTTTCTTGAGACCATCATTCGGGTCATATTTTATCAACAAACAATGTTCTGTAAAGCTTTTATTATATCATGTTGGAAAAATTAAAGATTGTTATCCCAAGCCCCCATGATCCAGGTGAAAATTAAATGAGTGTAGACACACAGGCACAATTCAGGACAGAGAACGTTTGGTACACAAAGAATAATCAGATGGGTTCCTACCCAGCACAATTCCATTCAGTAGTTTCTCTTGCACGTACCAGCTCAGCTGCCCTCGATCCATGCTGCTTTTAGATACTACAAAGCAATTTTCACTCCAGTTGCCGCCCGCTCAAGTTCTTCCTTTTGCACTCAGAAACGGATATGCTTGGACAGTGAGTGATGCCCTGTTGCAGCTGCCTCCCGGAATCCTTCAGCAACCCACCTCAGAGTAGCGCCGGGTTAAGCCCTGCCGCTAGCTCAAAGCTCCTTCTCCCCGGCAGCTGGTGGTATTCGGTCGGCCACTGGGCGGAGAGATCGAGCACTAGGGCGCCATCTGGAGGCGTCTTTAGGCAGCCGCAGCCAGTTTAAAACAACTAGGTGGAACAAAAATGTCAGCAAATTCTTTGTTAAATAAGCACACCATTCTATACACTTTGCTGCGACCATTTTTTTAAAAGACAGAAGAATGTAAGAGAGCCTCATTCTGTTCCCTATGAGCATTCTCTTTCTTTTACACATCACAATAAAGTGAAAACTTCTATCTCATTTAGGCACAGATATCAAGAGATGCCAAATTAATTATCTGCTTCTTCTTGTCTTATCTCAAAAGAAAATAATCAACACTGGCTACTATCAGAAATGTTCAATATTTTAGTAGCTAACTCAAAGGCAGCTTTTCAAAAGAGAAACATATGCCTCTGAACTAACATAATGTAAGCATGTTAAACATGCTCTGCTACTTAAAAAATTACAAAACTTACCTCCGGAAATGTTTAGTGTGTTCCTTATCAATGCAATATATTGACTTGAGAATGATAACAAGGAAAACCAGTTTCGGTTCTAGTGCATGTGATAAGGTGTTCATATGACTTTAATATTTCAACAAAAGCTCTTTGAATTAATTTCCCTCTAAATATCTCCCTAAGCTTCTTTCCCTTAAAGAGGATAATTTGTATACCTGAATGAGATATAAGCTTAATTAATTAATTGAATGGAGCACTTAAAGTCTTATCTACTGTGATATGCATTTAGAAATGTGATTATTGGATGTTTCATTACTCCCTACAGATCAAAATGAATATGCATCACCATCCCCAATCTCCATCCAACCACTAGTCCTACTTCCACTAAGTATCATGATTTGGTATTTCACTTTTCCTTTAAAATTAAAATTTGACTTTGAAACTATTTAGTAATAGACACATCTACAGTGATTTATAGTTTTCCAAGCAAATGTGGACTAGAGCTTGATTATATACTCTGTGAGACCCCTGTGGGAAATAGAAATTCTTAACACTTCACTTTCAAATCAGTGTTTGAGAATTTCTGTCAGGGTAAACAGAGAATAAATTTGTTTCATCAGTAGTTCATCTTAATTTTTATTTCTGTGTGTATGATAAATGAATGTACTGGCTTTTCAAAGGCATACCATTAAACATATTCTTATGAAAAATGAGATTTTCTTTTTCTTTTAAACAGAGCATGTACCAAATAGTCAAGCCATAATTTCTGTGAGTTTGTAAAGTCTCTAAAAATTTATGTACTGATGAGATTAAAAAAAATGTTAATTCTTCATGTCTCTATATCCTTGATTCTTACTATTGTGGAATATGAAAACATATTCGTTAACTGATTCCTAAATTATATGACTTACATGTTGCACTATGGTTAGTGCTGCACAGAACTTCTTAGACAACAAGACACTGAAATATATAGTTTAAGACAACAAGCAGAAAAATAATGCTTGGAAATTTACAAATAATAAAGTAATAAGCACTGACCAAACACAGATATGCCCAACTTTTACCAAGTAAAATTTTATACATGAAAATGTAAATGTAAGAAAGAGATAAATTAGAGGATAAATTTTCCCAGCATAAATTTTTGAACTTACAAAATCATTCTTTATGTAAAAAATCCCCAGAATCTCAAGAATGACTTTATTACATGCATAAACAGAAAAAAAGAGATATTAATGAGAAGAGTAGATGTGTGAATTTCATAGCCAGAGTTACTTTATCTATCCACATCATCACCAAAAGCTAAAATTGATAGAAGATGGATGCTGCATGTAAAAGAGATGATTATGTGGCCAGAAGGAGAAGAAGAGTATTACAATCATGTGCTGTCCCCTGAAAAAAAGTCTAAAATTAATCTCAAGACACTGAGAAAAGAGAAAAATATAGGAAAAGACTAAGTCCCCAAATAGGAGTATACTAAGGAAGTCAATTATTTCAATTTAGCATGTAAAACTTATAGAAAGCAAAAAGGTCCAAGTCAAAGTCACACATTGGAGTCTAAAAATGCAGGCAACATGTGGAGTCTAAACATCTGTCTTTTACAATGAACTAAGATAAAAGGTCTGCATTAGTGTTCTACTGCTATGTAACAATAACAAGTTAAATTTATTACCTGTCAGTTTTTGTAGGGCAGCCATCCACAGACAAAACTTTGATGAGTACTCAGCTCAGAGTCTCACAGGCTGCATCCAGGTATCAACTGGGCCATATTCTTGTCTGGAGACTTGATTGGGGAAGAATGTTTCTAAATTAAATCAGGTTATTGACAGAATTCATTTCCTTGACTTCTTCAAGGCCACCAGGAAAACATGTCTCCATTTCAGGGAAGCAGCGGTGTCTCTTTTAAGGGCTTTCACCTGAATAAGTCTGACTGACTCAGAATAACCTCCTTTTCAAGGAATTCAAGATCAACTAATTTGTGACTTTAACTACATCTGCAAATATCTTAGGTTTTCTTTTTTTTTTTTATTGGGTAGAAGCAAGTCACAGGTTCCAGTCATACTAAAGAAGAGGGAACTGTGTAAGGGTATTTACACATTGAGGGTCACCTTAGGGTGTGTCTACAATAGGATCTAGGTAGACACACTTGAGTTTTCTTGCTTACTGTCCAAAAACATGAGTGAAACAGCCTGATAGGAATGGGGGTGCATTTTGTTGCCTTTAGGATCAGGGCAGAAGCATATCATAGAGGTTTTGTAGATGCATGGTTATATCTAACAAAAAAATATAATAGCAACAACAACAACAAAAAAAACCTAGAGCAGTCATTTGATCAAGGACATGGAGGCAGAACGTAGGAGCCTTGAATTGAGGCGTGATATCAGACACATAAGCACGACTTGGGTCCGGGAAGAGCCCTGCTGCTGATGCAGTTTCAATGGTTATTTGTACTAGATCTTTTGTGTTGCCTGTTTGCCTGTCCACATCTCCTCACATCTAGTCATCCATACTCAGAAGTGACTCAGTCTTGTTAGACCAGGAATATATGCCTGAAGAGAGAAAACATCCAGAGATGGGCCAGAAACTTATGGGAAAAATATAAACCTGTCCAATTAGATTTTCAGGAATTTGAACTAAAGTAAAAGGGAGAAGTTGCCAGTTGGTGGAGAACACTGCAGCTGAAAGGCCACAGAGCAGTTAAGAACCATGTGTTAGCTGATGCAGAGAAAGAAGCTTAGCATAAAGGGAAAAAAAAAAAATGGTGCAGACTCAAAAACAAGTAGAGATTAGAGAAACCATTCATTCTCTTAATTCCTCTAATACATTCATATGGAGTTCCCACTGTGTACTAGGCACTGTTCTAGGTGCTAGGAATACCACAATGACTAAAGCAAAGACCCTGTTTTTGTGAAGCTTATTCTTGTAGTGGGAGATAGATGGTAAATATGTCCCAGCATATAAGTTATATTTCATTAGTTGAAAAAACTGTAGAAATAAAAACAAAGCAGGGAATGCAGTTTAAAAGTAATGGGGGAAATGCTACCTGGGGAAATGGTCAGGGATATTTGATCATGTGTCTTTTGAATGGAAACTTGAATGCCAACGATGGTGCCAGCCATGCTGATATTTGTGGAAAAGGGATATTGGGCAGAGTGCACAGCAGGGTACAAAAGCACTGAGACAAATGTGTGCTTGATGAGTCAAAGCAATAGCAAAAGCGGAAAACTGCCTGCTATAGTGAAAGCGAGAGAGCTGGCCATCGGATATGAAGTCAGATGTGGAGTGAGCAAGATCACACAGGGCTTGGGAACTTGTGTCAGAATGCTAGCTTTTACCTAGAGAGGCGAGGGTTACTAGAAGATAACATCAAGCTTACATTTTTATGTATTATTCTGGCTATTGTACAGAACAGATGGGAAGTGTGGTAGGTGACTAGGAGGCCATTTGGACCCTGAGACAGATGAAGTCTGGCCTAATTTCCAATTATGTTTCCCATGAGGTCTATATATTTG
Source organism: Cervus canadensis (assembly GCF_019320065.1). Taxonomy (NCBI): domain Eukaryota; kingdom Metazoa; phylum Chordata; class Mammalia; order Artiodactyla; family Cervidae; genus Cervus; species Cervus canadensis. The sequence continues at coordinate 76,587,067 of NC_057392.1, forward strand.
TTTCAGTCTTTGAATTTCCATGAGCCAACACTATATCCTTTTCTTCCAGAAAAAGAAGAAAAACCCTTTTCTTAAACTACATTGCTAAAGACTCTAAGGAATGTTAAAAGCATTCAAGACTTGGATATTTTGAATTTTTATATGCTTTGGCATAAGAGCTAAAAGGTACTAGTACTTTAAAATCATGATACCTTTTTTTTTTTTCTTTCTTTTATAAATGATAGAAAGTGCTTGCACATGGGCAGGTGATGTCAACCTATTGTTGAACAGAGTTATTTTTCCAGGGCATTGGCTTAAGCCAGAGAAAGGTCAGTTCCTAAAAATTATCTTCTGATTCTTTGTGGCATGAGTGTTTCAAGAGTTTTCAACACCATGGATATTATCATCCAATATCAATAAAAGAGTATATAAGATGTATATCTGAATTTTAATATTTTATGGATAACTATTTTGTTTGTTATATTGCGTGTATGCTAAGTTGCTTCAATTGTGTCTGACTCTCTGTGACGCTATGGACTATAGTGCATATAATGCACCAAGCCCCTCTGTCCATGGGATTCTCCAGGCAAGAATACTGGAATAGGTTGCCATGCCCTCCTCTGTGGGGTCTTCCCAACCCAGGGATTGAACCCATATCTTTTATGTCTCCTGCATTGGCAAGTGGGTTCTTTACCAATACTGCCACCTGGGAAGCCCTTGTTATATTATAGTTTTTAAAACTAGGTATGCCTTCCTTTTAGAAATAAAATAATTTTAGAGACAAAACAATTCAAATATTTTCTAAAGACTCTATTAATTTCCAATTGTATATCCTAATTCACACAAATACAGAAATACATGCAGATATGGGTCATTTGAATATGTGTAGACATATTTTGGCTACTTTTCATGCATTTCAAATGAAATTCTACAAAATCAGTCATAAAGTATTTCAAAATGAGAGGAAGTTGGGCAGTTAGCAAACACTCTGTCACTGTATTAAGCACATGAGACATCTCATCACTACCCTTTCAATAAAAATGTCCAGTTAAATCAAAAAATAAGAAAATTAGTGTTCAGATTATCTTTTGGAAATATTAAGAGTGCATTACATTAAAATACATGCTTAAATATACAAAATTCTTATATTTTATTTATATTTTTGGTGAAGCTTTCTAGAAGGTATTTAATTGTATTTTTTAGAGGGGAGTAAATTTATAGCCTCATCAGTTCCACATTGTTTGATAATCTTCTCATCATTAAAAACAGTGAATGATATCTTAGCTCTGCCACAAATGTTTATCTAATTTTTATTCTTATTTAAAACATTTCCTAAAGTAACATTCATAATAAACATTTCCCACTCATCAAGTTCTTAAAAATACCAACCATTAGAAGAAATAAAATTTAGACCACTATCTGTGAAAGAAGAGAATTTTGTTGGTACAAAGGTAAAAAAATAGCACCCATGCAATCATATATTTATTCTAAGATTTCCAAATGTAGAAGCAGACACAAAACATCAATTTTAACATAAAAAAGACAGACTTATAGATACAGTAATCAACTAAACATTGATTGGGGCCTTCCAGGTGACACTGTTGTAAGGAATTGGCCTGCCAGTGCAAGAGATGCAAGACCTCTGGGTCATGAAGATCCCCTGGAGTAGGAAATGGCAAGCTACTCCAGTATTCTTGCCTTGAAACTTCCATGTTCAGAGGACCCTGATGGGCTACGATCCATGAGCTCACAAAGAGTCAGACATGACTGAGCACACGGCACACACACCAAACACTGACTGGCAACAGAAATGTGAAGGGAGACTCATTAATAGATAGAACACAAAAATAGATATATTAATAGGACAAAAAAGATATCGTTATCATTACAGGGAACTAAAATGCAAAAGTACAAAGTCAAGAGACATCTGGAGTAACAAGCAAGTTTGGCCTTAGAGTACAACATGAAGCAGGACAAAGTCTAATAGAGTTCTGCCAAGAGATTGCACTGGTCATAGCAAACACTCTCTTCCAACAACACAAAAGATAACTCTACACATGGATATCAGCAGATGGCCAATACTGAAATCAGACTGATTATATTCTTTGCAGCCACAGATGGAGAAGCTCTATACGGTCAGCAAAAACAAGTTCTGGAGCTGACTGTGGCCCAGATCATTAGCTCCTTATTGCAAAATTCAAACTTAAATTGAAGAAAGTAGGGAAAACCACTAGGCCATTCAGGTATGATCTAAATCAAACTCCTTATGGTTATACAGTGGAGTTGACAAATAGGTTCAAGGGATTAGATCTGGTAGACAGAGTGCCTGAAGAACTATGGATGGAGGTTCATAACATTGTACAGGAGGCAGTAATCAAAACCATCCCCAAGAAAAAGAAATGCAAAAAGGCAAAATGGTCATCTGAGGAGGCCTTACAAACAGCTAAGAAAAGAAGGAAAGGAAAGATATATCCATCTGAATGCAGAGTTCCAAAGAATAGCAAGGAATGCAGAGTTTCAAAGAATAGCAAGGAGAGATAAGAAAGCCTTCCTCAGTGATCAATGCAAAGAAATAGAGGAAAATAATAGACTGGGAAAGACTTTCTCTTCAAGAAAATTAGAGATACCAAGGGAACATTTCATGAAAGATGGGCACAATAAAGGACAGATATGGTATGAACCTAACAGAAGCAGAAGATATTGAGAAGAGGTGGCAAGAATACCCAGAAGAACTATACAAAAAAGATCTTCATGACCCAGATAATCACCATCGTGTGATCACTCACCTAGAGTCAGACATCCTGGAATGTGAAGTCAAGTGGGCCTTAGGAAACATCACTATGAACAAAGCTAGTGGAGGTGATGGAATTCCAGTTGAGCTATTTCAAATCCTAAAAGATGATGCTGTGAAAGTGCTACACTCAATATGCCAGCAAATTTGGAAAACTCAGCAGTGGCCACAGGACTGGAAAAGGTCAGTTTTCATTCCAATCCCAAAGAAAGGCAATGCCAAAGAAGGTTCAAATTACCATAAAATTTCACTCACTTCATGTGCTAGCATGATTATGCTCAAAATCCTTCAAACTAGACTTCAGCAGCACTTGAACTGAGAAATTCCAGATGCACAAGTTGGATTTAGAAAAGGCAGAAGAACCAGAGATCAAATTGCCAACATTTGCTGGATCATAGAAAAAGCAAGGAAATTCCAAAGAAAAAAATCTACTTCTGCTTCATTGATTACACTGAAGTCTTTGACTGTATGGATCACAGCAAACTGGGAAATTCTTAAAGAGATGTGAGTATCATCAGACCACCTTACCTGTCTCCTGAGAAACCTGTATGCAGGACAAGAAGCAACAGTTAGAAATGGGTATAGAACAAAGGACTGGTTCCAAATTGGGAAAGGAGTAAGTCAAGGCTGTATGTTGTCACCCTGATTATTTAACTTATGTGTAGAGTAAATCATACAAAATGCCAGACTGGATGAATCACAAGCTGGAATCAAGACTGATGGGAGAAATATAAAAAAACCTCAGCTATGCAGTTAATAACACTTTAATGGCAGAAAGTAAAGAGGAACTAAAGAGCCTCTCGATGATGGTGAAGTGAGAGTGAAAAAGCTGGCTAAAATTCAACACACAAAAGCCAAGATCATGGCATCTGGTCCCATCACTTCAAGGAAAATAGATGGGGCAAAAGTGGAAACAGTGGCAGATTTTATTTCTTAGGCTCCAAAATCCTTGCAAATGGTGACTACAGCCAAAAAATTAAAAGACACTTGATCCTTGGAAGAAAAGCTATGACAAACATAGCATATTAAAAAGCAGAGACATCACTTTGCCACCAAAGGTCTATCTAATCAAAGCTATGGATTTTCCAGTGGTCATGTATGTTGTGAGTGTTGGACCATAAGGAAGGCTGAGTGCTGAAGAATTGATGCTTTCAAACTGTGGCACTGGAGAAGACTCTTGAGAGTCCCTTGTACAGCAAGGAGATCAAACCAGTCAATCCTAAAGGAAACCAACACTAAATATTTATTGGAAGGACTGATGCTGAAGCTGAAGCTCCAATATTTTGGTTACCTGATGCAAAGAGCCAACTCACTGGAAAAGTCTCATGCTGGGAAAAACTGAGGGCAGGAGAAGAAGGGGTGACAGAGGATGAGATGATTGGATGGTATTATGGACTCAATGGAGATGAGTTTGAGCAAGTTCTGGGAGATAGTGAAGGAAAGGGAAGCCTATCATGCTGCAGTTCATGGGGTTGCAAAGTTGGACACAACTTAGTCACTGAACAAAACAATAACATAAAAGCTAAAAGAAGTTACGTGGCTAAGCAACTAAGCAGAGTGATATAGGGGAGGTAGCCAAATTCAGGAAAATAATTTTTCTTTTTTATATAAGTCACTTTAGTAATTACTAACATTTATTTATATTCAATGTCTTATAACATTCTTGTTCTATCCCTAAAATGCAAGGTTCTACATAAGATTTTCACTATCTGTGATTTTGAGAACATCATGTTAAAGCCTTTAATCTTGTCCCATAGTTGCTGGGGAAAGCATTTTTCATCAGATTTATATTGAAACCAGTCTGATATAACAATATTGACTCCATACTCATGTTATCATTTAGAGATCAAAATTTCAAACACCATGGGAAATTTGATTTGACTTATAAACATCTACATGTATTGTTTTGGCTCTCTGGCTTCTTTAGCTGATGCCAAATGATATTCCTCTATGATGCTGCAGTTGATCTGAAATTATATTGAGGACACATATAGAACTTCAAATGTGGTCCCTTGGAGAGTTCCATAAAAATTAGCTTAAATATTTTGAATACTTCAGAAATAAATTTTAAGTCCTATAAAGTCCTCTAACATTTTCTCCCTTTAGTAGTTATTACAAATTCTATAGTTTCATGACTTCACATCAATTAAAATGACTCCTTCTTTAGCTCTAACTCATCTCTTGAAGATCTGGTTCTGCATTTCTACCTGTCAGGTGAGTTTCTCTGAGTAAATATAAACCTAACTCAAATAAATAGAAAGTTTATTACCTCAGATTTTTAAACAAATTCTCAAGAGGTAACTAATACAAATTAATAGGAAGTAGAAGATAACATTTTACTTTCAGTTTGCTTAAACATTTTTCTATTGATTGCTGCTGCTAAGTCACTTCAGTCGTGTCTGACTCTGTGCAACCCCATAGACCGCAGCCCACCAGGCTCCTCTGTCCCTGGGATTCTCCAGGATTTGTCCAAAAATAAAACGGGCTGCCCTGAAATGTACTATGCTACACATCCTAGGCAATCCTAAACAAGCACAGGCTAGATAACAACTTGGCAAGGGATGGTGAAGTAGGAGTTTGACTATCACATAGTAGATCAGACAAGATAAACTTTCGAGTCCCACTTAATTCTGAGGTTCTATTATGTTATACAATTACTCTTATACTCTTCTTTCATCACATATTTTTTGAAAACACTTCTTTCACTGATAAAACTTACATGGTTTACATTTTTCCATTACATATAACATGGATTTACTTCCTGATGTATTATTCAACAATTTAATTCATTTCAAAAAATATATTTGCTCCTAATTTGATCTCTTAAGGATTTTTTTTGTCTCTTAGTAAATTTAATCTTAATACCTATAATCTGTTAATTCCAAATAAATTTAGAAAATCTCTTAAAGAAGAAACAGTAACTTTCTAGGCCTGATCCAAATTACAATAAAAATCTGGAAATTTGTTCATATTGAAAGATTAACTAACACTAGGAATCCCAAAATAATTTACCTTTGAGATTAAAAGATGTGTTTACTTCAAAAATAAACTGAGATTTCGCTTGGCGGATGCCTATAAAGTGTGCCTAAATGTTTCAGTGAAGCAGGGTAGAAAAGATCACCGGCTAATTGAATATCTTGGAACTACTCCCTACTTACAGCTTGTTAGTTATAATAAAGTGCAGCTAACATTGCAAATCTAAGTTGATTTACTAAATTTTATAAGATGCTTTTGAAAAAAGTTATGAGTGCTTTTGAACTTTTTCTACATGATATAAAATGTTTGAAGCATGTTTCTTCTATGGAGGTTTAGAAAGATCTATACAAATAAATATTTATGTAAGAACATAATCTCAGTATTGGTTGATCAAGCCTTTGATTTCTCTCAATAAATACCAGTAAGCTCTAAAACAAAACAAAACTAAAAATATTTAATTTCTGTTTCCTCATACTTTTATTTGCCTATTTATTTTTGGCAGGCTAAATTCCCATTAAAAATTGTGTAAGTAATTGTATTTTCAATTGTTTCAATGATGGTCTAAAAAGTTGAGGAAATGAGTATACAATTAACATTTTTATAATTATCAAATATGTGGATTGTTGGCCTGAAAATTATTTGGAATGCACAAAGAAATAAAAGAAAGAAGTAGGGTTCACAATGCTTGTGCAATAGTTGAAAACAAATGAATACAATATTTAGATAATTTAGATATGCTGTATATAATCATAAATTGCCACAGTTGGAACTTTCTTGGGTTACTGTTCTATTATACAACAAACTCTCTAGTGCTACTTCAATTAGTTTTAAATCTTTCAAAAGATGTATTTATATAATTTAAATCAGAGTAAGTAAAATATATATTAGACAAAAGAAATATGCCTCCTTTATGCATTTAATACCTTTATCTTTTTCTAGAAAATGGCACAGTAGTAAAAAGGAACCTGTGAAGTACTATGAAGTCTTTGTAACTAAAAATATGTCAATCAACATTATAAACATTTAATTTTTACTGAACTGAAAACTACATTTTGTATGTTATAGCTACATTTTCCCTTTATCCGTTATGCATTTTTTAATAAAGAAGTTTTTTTCATAAGAGTTCTCCCTTTTCACAATGTAAATTTATGTGTAATTAAAACAAAACTAAGGACTTCTCAGGTGACGCTAGTGGTAAAGAATCCTCCTGCCAATGCAGGAGATGTAAGAGATGAGGGTTGGATCCCTGGGTCAGGGAGACTCTCCCGAAGAAAGGAATGGCAACCCACTCCAGTATTCTCGCCTGGAGAATCCCACGGACAGACGTGTCTGGTGGGCTATAGTCCATAGGGTTGCAAAGAGCTAGACACGACAGAAGAGACTTAGCACACAAAATAAAACTATGGACATATAAAGGGCTTTCCCAATGGCTCAGCAGGTAAAGAATCTGCTGCATAGGAGACACGGGAGACATGGATTTGATCACTGAGTTGAGAAGATCCCCTGGAGAAGGAAATGGCAACCCACTCCAGTATTCTTGCCTGAAAAACCCCATGAATGGAGGAGTCTGGCAGGCTACAGCCCAACAGGTGGCAAAGAGACTGACATAACTGGGCAATTAAGCACACACAAGCATGGACATATAAATGCCTTCACAGAATCCACTAAAAACTCACAATACAGAATCACTCCAAGGCCCATCAAATTTACCTACCCTGCTGCTGCTGCTAAGTCGCTTCAGTCATGTCCAACTCTGTGCAACCCCATAGATGGCAGCCCACTAGGCTCCTCCATCCCTGGAACTCTCCAGGCAAGAATACTGGAGTAGGTTGCCATTTCCTTCTCCAATGCATGCTAAGTCACTTCAGTCATGTCTGACTCTGCGACCCTATGGACAGCAGCCCACCAGGCTCCTCCGTCCACAGGATTCTCCAGGCAAGAATACTGGAGTGGGTTGCCATTGTCTTCTCCACAGCATTTTTATAGCCTGAAATATTTGTGTTGGAGGTACTCGACACTAACAACCTGCCTTCGCTATTCAGTCTTCTATGGCTCCCCAGTACCACCAAGCCATACCAAAATCTGCTCAGTATTAACATGTTCAGGGTCCTCTCATCAACAAATAACTTTGAAAATCAAATAAAATGAAATTTTTTGGAAAAAAGTTAAAGAGATTCAACTGTTTTAGAAATGATGTTGCCTGATGGCTTTCAGGGTTACCCTAATATCCTCCAGTCCTAAAGCGCAGGGTGTGGATGTGATTTCACACCTGCCCACATAGAATATGGTGTACTCAGGAGTGATTCTCCTCAAATTGAGCAACCACCTGAAAAGGCCAGAAACATGTCTATGACTCATCAGCTTACTGATGTAGCTTGGTTTCCTCTAAATCAGACTGATCTGTTATAGGAATGGATCTTTTTTGCAACCTTCCCTGGATATAGCTCTTTAAAACTGAACTTGAAGACTTAATGACTGTGAAATCTGAGACAAATGTTCTTTTCATATCCAAGTTTTCACATATGTAAAATTCATATGCAAGTATTTATTACCTAAGAAAATACTGAAGAAATGTTTGGAATTCATGACAGTAGATGTGCAAAGCTACATTTACAGGAATAGGTTTTGATATCATGGTACTCTTTTATCACTTTCTTGGTTCCTATAGATATCTTGTTAATCTAAATAGTTTTAAAGGAAACAGTATTTTGGAGAACAAATTGGAACATTGCAATTATGTTATTTAAAAAAATATGTATTCATACTTTGTACATAACTGATACAGTTAGTATACTGACTTCTGCATATATTTGATCCAAAAAAAAATTCACAAGCCTCTTGTTTTCACTATAACCAATTCCATCCTTGTCATTTTTTAATGAAGGTAATATGGGCACTAGACTTCTCATACGCATATAATAAAGAGTAACAATGATATAACACAGGAAATAGAATCCATTAAATAAAGGCTAAAATCCTATCTTGAGACCTGTTCCTCAGAGATTTTCATATATAAAAGCACTGTCTCTTAGCAAGGGTTGAGTTAGAGTTCCTTTGAAAGCTTTTGAAAATAGGGTGAGTTCATATTACATCTACAATTGTAATAGCTGCATAACTTCCCTTGTCTTGGACAATTTATTGCTTTCACTTCAGGAAGGAACGGTAAGAGATACAGAGATGATTCTCCAGACTCTGTCCTATTCCGTTTGGCAGCTAGTGGAAGACTGCCCTCTCTACCAACACAAGTCTCTGATGAACAGGATCTATTAAGAACTGCGTTGGTTTACACTGCAGATTGAATGGAGCATTAAGTGACTGCGTTAGTATGACTGCAGTGAGGGCAATGGTCGCCTTCAGTGGGTATATAATGTTGCAATAATACTTTCACATAGGTGCAACAATTGTTCAAGTGTCCTTAATTTGTCACTATCCAGCATATATCCGTTAAATTCCCCCACCTTCCTCCACTCTACAGTCTTATTTTCTTCCTTCTTAACAGGTGTAAACAGATGAGAAAATACATGTACTCTCAAACTGTCACTTATGTATAATGAAGGTGGAGGTCTACTGCAAATAACTTGAAAACTGCTTCTAGGAGGCATTTAGCGATACCGCCCACCGAGACAGGTCAGATGCGCTTAATTTGATCACCCCCACCCCCTCAGGCCTGGGCTGTAATTTTCCAAACAACCATCTCTCATTTGCAAATAAAAGTTAAAATCAATCCAGAAATACAGAATGCTAACTTCTTGTTAGTCAAATTTACAGGGTTTTTCTTTGTAGAGCTGCCAGATTGTGACCGATCAAAAGAGGAGAGAGAGAGAGAATATGAATATCACTTGCTCCTTGCTCCCTAAGCAGGGATTTGCCTGCGATGCGCGGCGAGAGGACTGCGGCGGCTGATTTACACAGTTGGAGCGGAGGAGGGGCCGGGGGTGCTGGGGGGACAAGCTGGCGGAGGCTCTGGTGATGGGCTGATCTGGGGGCTCCAGAGCGCCGCTCCCTCCGTGAGCGATTTGGGGGCGGCTGATGGATTTGCATTCGGGTTCCAGCCTGGCGTTCGGTATATTGTCTCCTAACACCCGACCTGGTGCTCCCAGTTTGGGTGCAGACGTTGGTAAGTAACGTGTAATCCGATTTTAGTTATTTCCTAGGCCATTAAAGTGGCACTTTTAAAGCAGGTCAGTCTTAAATGAGGCTGCCGCCGAGAGCGTCTCCTTGGCCTGAAGCATTCCGCGATCCCCTTCCCTGCCCCCCACCCTCTCCCGCTCCAGAAGTGAGGGCGCTTGAATGGTGAGCTGTCAGGGGGCTCACTCTCTGCCAACCGGATCGCTTCACCTTGGTGCTTTACCCGAGATCCCCCAAATTCAAGTCGAATTTGGAGCGTACAGCCATACTGTTGTATTTGTATCCCGTCTCTCTTTTTCTCCCCTCCTCCCCCCGCCCCCACCTTCGCTGTCTGGCCAATGCTGGGATCTGGGATCTGGGCACCCCCTTCCAGCCTGCTTCCCACTCCACCCCATCCTCTTCTTCGCTCATCTACACAGTACCCACCCCCACTTCCACCTACCCAAAGGGTCAAGAGCAAAGACACCCGGAGAAGGCAAGGTCTAATCCCAGCTCTCTTTAGGGAAGGAGGCCTCGGAAAGGGATTGCGCTTTGAGTGACAACCTTTCAGGAAGCGAGAGAGAAAAACCCGAAGACCGAGCCAGGGTTCTCGGGGACCGTGGAGCTCACAGCTGAATCGAGATCACCGAAATCTGAAATCAAAGAGCCCAGTCCTGGGACACTCACGCTGCCTGCCTGCCATCGAGGGTATATAGAGCTGTGGTCCTGAGTGTCTGTCACCGGCATTGCCGCGCTAGGTGAGCGCCCGGCTCTCCCATTGGTATGCAGCGACCATTTCCCTGCGAGTCTCAAAGGTGGAAACACTTGAAAGGATTACAAGCGTGATTTGGTGGCCTTTCTGAAAGTTGGTGGCCTGAGGAGGAGAAACTGCAGGCTACGGCATGATGGATATAATTCTGCCTCCCAGAGAGTTTGCAGCTCTCGCTGGGAAGCCCCTTGGAGTAAACCTCGGAGATCGAGAGCGCTCTGCACTGATAGGTACTCGCCGCCATCCTTTCTTACTTTGCCTAATTGAAACCAGTGTTCTCGCGTGTAAGGATGTTCTTTGTAGAGCATATAGTTTGGCCGCCGTGGCTTCTTCTGTACGCTCACAGGTGCCAGAGGGTTGTACCTTTGAACCGGATCATTTAGCTGTAAGGACGATGATAGAAAGAGTGTTACTGGAGACTAAAATACCCTCGGACCCCTTTTCTTGGGGGTGTAAATCGTAAGTAACTCCAACAAATAGGCCAGGTGGCAGAGCGAAGAGCCCCTCCCCCAGCGGATCGCTCGTGTTGTAAAGGATAGAAGGAAAATGGCTTGAGCTTTTTAATCATTTTCTATTTCTAAACAGACCCATTGTGCGTTTCGCCTGGCGACAGATTAGAAAAGGACCTCAGGAAGGATCAGGGCTTTTCAGAAAATGAATGATGCAGCATTTTAATTATTTGTTCTAGGGAAGATCATTTTGCTTCCATATTGGAATATTTAATCTTAGATATGGAGAGATTAGTGGGCTCGGAGATCCAGCAAAGGGGAGGGGGAGGTGGGAGGGGGCACTGTGGGGAGAAAGGGCTTCTTGTCCTCCCTGTGGACAAACAAATGATGCTGGGCGCTCACAGCAGGAAGCGGTCGAAATCCGGGCTCCAGGGCCCTTCATCTCCTAACTTTTGGAGCTCTTGCTATCGCTTAGATACCCTGCACCGAGATAAAGGAAAGGAAAATGGTGAAATGTCCTTTAAGACATGTCCCAAATCAAGAACTTGGAGCGGGATGGGGGTGGAGGGGGGAGGATGTAGTTCAAGAACAGAGAATGATTACAGAGGAGAGCCATTTACTGTCACTGGGAGCGCAGGGAAGCCTCCCGGTTAACCATCGATTCCATCGCATCTTGGGTTCCGATAAGATTCCTGAAATAGTCACCATCTCTGCACGTTGGGTACAGGAAGGTGGTGTTGGGGGCTGGTGGGGGGGGGGGGCAGCTGGTGAAAGAGATGGGACTGCTCTGTTCTGAGCTCAGCTTCTTGGCTGAGACCGATATAGATAGGGTGGGTCTGGAATGTTAAGGTTGGGGAACGTTAAGAGAATCCGGCCCTCCTGCTTACTTAGTCTCTAACAGCCACTGTGGAGTGGCAGACACAGGTGCGGTCACTTCTAATGCAAAATATGCAAATATCCTATGACTGATTTTTAAGTAACGGTTTTGTTGTTAGATTATTTATATGTATTTATAATGGTAATGACATATACATCTGGTCTCGTAAAAAAGTGCTTTAAGTAAAGCTCACCTCTACGGGCTAGCTAACTTTGAGCCCTTGGGCAAGTCCAGCTCTTTAGCGATCATAAAGCCTTTCCCTTCCCCGTGAGATGGTGACAGGATTCGTGTGTGTTGCGGGGGCGGGGGCGACATCCCCGAGGCACAGTTGTCGCTAACTAGACTCCTTTGCTGCACACTTGCCTCTCTCCAGTTTCCCTACTAAGGTGCATTTTCGCCCCAGCAGGTAGGACTGTAAAACCATCAGCTGAGGCTTTAAAAACTCTTAGAGAATCCTGTGAGCTCTGATCTGGCGGCTCCTCTTCACTGAAACGTCTTCCCTCAATCAACCCCACCCCCAGGACTCTCTACCATCCTCTTCCCGAAAATACCACGGAGAAATATGAGGGGGTTGGGGGCGGGGGGGAGAGGCGGGGCAAAGAAACGAAAGGGAAAAAAAAAAGAAAAGAATCTAAACCCTGAAATGCTGCCCCCTATCCCCGCGAGGTCTTTCCTGGTGGAAGAAGTGAAATGTGTCATTGTTACCCAAGTGGTCTGCGTATCCTTCCAGAGCACTGGCTTGTCTCTGGTTTATAAAAGGTGGAAACAGCCAGAACTGTTGAATCCAGGGGAAATCGAAGGCTCCGAACTGCCGCACAACAAAAGGATTCTTGGTGCAAAGAAATCGAAGCAAAATGCAGGAGAAACTCGGTCCAAGTCTCTCAGGCTGCCTGAGCTCTCACTCAGGACACCCAAGCAGAATCAGCTAGATTCAGCCCTTCTGCTTTGGAGACCTGAATTTCCCTTTATCCCCGTCTTTGGCAGTAAGTGTGTGGGTTGTGAAAAGGATGATTCCAAAGGACAGCCTTACTTTTCAAACTGTCTACACTAGAGAGCGGAGATTTGGGAACTAGAGGAGCAAACTAGTCAGGCAATGGTTTCCTCCAGAGTTAAATTAGGAAATCAAAATTTTAAAAAAAGCTAACAACCCCTTACCCCGTCCCGACCAAAGGCATGTTTCCTCTTGGTTGATCTCTTCTTTCTTTAAAAAAAAAAAAAAAAAATTGACAGTTTGTCATCTTGACCCCTCCACTTCTTTTCTCTTCCCTTAAACACACACACACACACACACACACACACACACACACAACTGTATAGTCACGGCTTCCTAGTGCTCGCGCCCGACCCCATCCATGGTAAGCGCGTTCCCCTTCTCGGGGCTCATTTTCATGACGTGGACAACCGGATCCAGGGTTACAGCACATTAAAAAAAAAAAAAAGAAGAAGAAGCCAGCGCAAGAGAAGTCCGCGATTCTGCACGGTGACTGAGCCTGCCCTCCTCCCTGCCTCCCTCCCGCCCTTCCTCCAAGTGCCCAATGATGTGCTGCCGGTACCCAGGGAGAGCGGCGGCGGCGGCGGCGGCGAAGCTGGAAGGCTGCAGCAGCCCCCGCTCTCTCCGAGTGTGCCAAGCGGCAGTTCTGCATTCTAAAGAAACCCATTGAAAGGCCCCTTGCATTCCCAGCACGTCTCAAGCTTGCTGCCTTTTATTTTTTTTCTGTGGTCTCTTCCCCCTACCCCCCAACTATCCCCCTTTGCTTCAGCTTCAGCTAAAGGAAGGAAGGGGGAGGGAAAGAGAGAATCCTTAAACTCAAGCTGCTGCTGCTTCTTTTTTTCTCCCCCCCCCCCACCCCCGACGATCAATGCTTTAAAAAAAAAAAAAAAAATCCTGCAAAATAGGTAAGTCAAAGCCATCTGGAGCTTTTCTTGTCTAAATCTCAGGGACCTCAAAAACAAGGAAAAACAGGAAAAAAAAAAAAAAAGAATGGCGAAAATGAAAGAACTTAAGTAGGTTTTAATATTTTAAAAGGGATATAAAGAAGACTAACTGATACTGCAGCGTAGCCTCATCTGCCTTCTTTTTTCATTTAATTGTTTCCAAAAATTGAGTACTGCATGCCTGAGGCAAATTTCTCTTTGCTTTCTTAAGGGTTCTCCTTTCCCTACAGCTGTGTACATCATATGCAAGCTGAATGTGGAGATTTATTCTTTTCACTATCCCTATAAGTTATATCGTTGTGTTTTAAGTTAGAAGGTTGACAAAATATTTCCTTAATGGATGCATCTGTGTGGAAAAAAAATACATACTAAGAACTCTGGTTTATTTTTATTGATCAAAAACAATTCAATTTTGATTGATATTTCAGTGACTTAGAAGGGCAATCTAATATAACTGCATTATAATTTATTTATATACACATTTTCATATATGGATATTAGGCTCCAAGAGAGCCATGGAGAAAAGCTCCATATTATTAGAATAGTGCACTGTATTTGTTTCTTCTCATTGGAAAAGAGCAATATCTTTCTGAAATGTATTTCATGTGATAAGTCATTTATCAGCATGTAAGAATCCAGGTTTCCACTATTTCTTGCCTTTACCCAAACCTCCTCTACAAACCACCTGCCATTCCATCTTTTTGCAGGATTCCTCAGTTGATCCTGAAGGAACAGATATACATTCCAAACTAAGCTCTGCAAGTGTTTTAATACTGACACTCCCAGGCTCAGCACCCTTTAGATGTGACTATCTTTAGCTCTGACAACTGCATGGGCTTTTTCTTTAGAAAGGCTAATCACGCCTAAAGGATTGAAACAGCCAAATGATACACATATGTAGAAATCATTTAATTAAAGGAGATGTTAATAATCTGTGCTTGGGCAAAAGGGTTTGGGGTACAGTGAGTTACTGGGCATGCACTAAAATTAAGCATATTGTGCTCACTTCTTAAGAGAAATCTTGGGTTTTCCTGAGATACCAATCATCTTACACAGCTTAACATCTGATGTTGGTCCAAGGGCTCATAATCTATCATACTCTTTAATCTAATAACTTTGGGGCATGCCATGTCTTTTTATGAACAGAAACCCATAGTTTAAAGAACATCTTCTTCCATCAGAGTTTCAATCAGATCCATAATAGGCACCTCTGACAGCAATGTGAGTTTTAACAGGCAAACAAGTGTAATGGCCAAATAATTGTCATTTTTACTGAATCTGCCTATCCCTAAGAGGAATCACTGTATGCCAGTTTCCTTGCTTGCTACAAGAGACAACAAAGGCTGCTCTTGATTTAATGATACGCCCTTCACCAAGTATGGCTTGATTCAGGAAAATGTCATCGCATGGCACAATACTTCAGTCTCCTAATTTTAAGATATAGGACATATTAAGCATGTTGATAGGTCATTTTGAGTGTCAATTCAACGATTACTAAAGTTGTTATATCACTCTTAAAAAGCTCCACATATAGGAGTCAATTAGAGTAGTGTATATGATGAAAAGCTAAAAATCTGCATCTTTATTTCTGTTGCAGTTTTGTAATCAACCGCGAATGATGAAACCTTCTATAGCCAAGATGCTTCACAGAGGGAGGATGTTGTGGATAATTCTTCTAAGCACAATTGCTTTAGGATGGACTACCCCGATTCCCCTGATAGAGGACTCAGAGGAAATAGATGAGCCCTGTTTTGATCCATGCTACTGTGAAGTTAAAGAAAGCCTCTTTCATATACATTGTGACAGCAAAGGATTTACAAATATTAGTCAGATTACTGAGTTCTGGTCAAGACCTTTTAAATTGTATCTGCAGAGAAATTCAATGAGGAAATTGTACACCAACAGTTTTCTTCATTTGAATAATGCTGTGTCCATTAACCTTGGGAACAATGCATTGCAGGACATTCAAACAGGAGCCTTCAACGGTCTTAAGATTTTAAAGAGACTATATCTTCACGAGAACAAATTAGATGTCTTCAGAAATGACACCTTCCTTGGCTTGGAAAGTCTGGAATATCTTCAGGCAGACTACAATGTCATTAAACGTATTGAGAGTGGGGCATTTCGGAATCTAAGTAAATTGAGAGTTCTGATTTTAAATGATAATCTCATTCCCATGCTTCCGACAAATTTATTTAAGGCTGTCTCCTTAACCCACTTGGACCTGCGTGGAAACAGGTTGAAAGTTCTTTTTTACCGAGGAATGCTAGACCACATTGGCAGAAGCCTGATGGAGCTCCAGCTGGAAGAAAATCCCTGGAACTGTACATGTGAAATCGTGCAACTGAAGAGTTGGCTGGAACGCATTCCTTACACTGCCCTGGTGGGAGATATCACTTGCGAGACTCCTTTCCATTTTCATGGAAAGGACCTGCGAGAAATCAGGAAAACAGAACTCTGCCCCTTGTTGTCTGACTCTGAGGTGGAGGCTAGTTTGGGCATTCCCCACCTGTCATCAAACAAGGAGAATGCATGGCCAACTAAGCCTTCCTCGATGCTGTCCTCTGTCCATTTTACTGCTTCTTCTGTTGAATACAAGTCCTCAAATAAACAGCCCAAACCCACCAAACAGCCTCGAACACCAAGGCCACCGTCCACATCTCAAGCTTTATACCCTGGTCCAAACCAACCTCCTATTGCTCCTTATCAGACCAGACCACCCATTCCCATTATATGCCCTACTGGGTGTACCTGTAATTTGCATATCAATGACCTTGGTTTGACTGTCAACTGCAAAGAGCGAGGATTTAATAACATTTCTGAACTTCTTCCAAGGCCTCTGAATGCCAAGAAATTGTACCTGAGTAGCAATCTGATTCAGAAAATATACCGTTCTGATTTTTGGAATTTCTCTTCCTTGGATCTCTTACATCTGGGGAACAATCGTATTTCTTATGTCCAGGATGGGGCCTTCATCAACCTGCCTAACCTAAAGAGCCTCTTTCTCAACGGCAACGATATCGAGAAGCTGACTCCAGGAATGTTCCGAGGTCTACAGAGTCTGCACTACTTGTACTTTGAGTTCAACGTCATCCGGGAAATCCAGCCTGCAGCCTTCAGCCTCATGCCCAACTTGAAGCTGCTATTCCTCAACAATAACTTGCTGAGGACCCTGCCAACAGATGCCTTTGCAGGCACATCCCTGGCTCGGCTCAACTTGAGAAAGAACTACTTCCTCTATCTTCCAGTGGCTGGTGTCCTAGAACACTTGAATGCCATTGTCCAGATAGACCTCAATGAGAATCCTTGGGACTGTACCTGTGACCTGGTTCCCTTCAAACAGTGGATCGAAACCATCAGCTCAGTCAGTGTGGTGGGTGATGTCCTATGCAGGAGCCCCGAGAACCTCACCCACCGAGACGTGCGCACTATTGAACTGGAAGTTCTCTGCCCAGAGATGCTGCACATGGCACCAGCTGGAGCATCCCCAGCTCAGCCCGGAGATGCTCAGCTTGCTGGGGGGCCGACGAGTGCATCACCTTATGAGTTCTCTCCCCCTGGGGGTCCTGTGCCACTCTCTGTGTTGATTCTCAGCCTGCTGGTTCTGTTTTTTTCAGCAGTCTTTGTTGCTGCAGGCCTCTTTGCCTATGTCCTCCGACGACGCCGGAAGAAGCTGCCCTTTAGAAGCAAGAGGCAGGAAGGCGTGGACCTCACTGGCATCCAGATGCAATGCCACCGACTTTTTGAGGATGGTGGAGGTGGTGGAGGTGGAAATGCAGGTGGGGGCCGACCAACTCTTTCCTCTCCAGAGAAGGCCCCTCCTGTGGGTCACGTATACGAGTACATTCCTCATCCCGTTACTCAGATGTGCAACAACCCCATCTACAAGCCTCGCGAGGAGGAGGAGGTGGCTGTTTCATCCGGGCCAGAGGCAGGGGGTGCAGAACGTGGGGCTCCTGCAACACAACCCCCGGGAATGGGGGAGGTTCTCCTAGGAAGTGAGCAGTTTGCTGAGACACCCAAGGAGAACCACAGCAACTACCGGACCTTGCTAGAAAAAGAAAAGGAGTGGGCGCTGGCAGTGTCCAGCTCCCAGCTCAATACCATAGTGACCATGAATCATCATCATCCTCACCCTCACCACGCAGCAGTCGGTGGGGTTTCCGGGGTCGTTGCGGGAACTGGGGGAGACTTGGTTGGGTTCCGCCACCACGAGAATGGCGGGGTGGTGCTGTTTCCTCCCGGGGGAGGTTGTGGCGGCGGCAGTATGCTGCTAGACCGAGAGAGGCCACAGCCAGCCCCCTGTACGGTGGGGTTCGCGGACTGCCTCTACGGCACAGTGCCCAAGTTAAAGGAACTGCATGTCCATCCCCCTGGCATGCAGTACCCAGACTTACAGCAGGACGCCAGGCTCAAGGAAACCCTTCTCTTCTCGGCTGGAAAGGGCTTCACAGACCACCAAACGCAAAAAAGTGATTACCTCGAGTTAAGGGCCAAACTTCAAACCAAGCCGGATTACCTCGAAGTCCTGGAGAAGACAACATATAGGTTCTAACAGAAAAAGAAAAAATACATTAGTGCTTTTTTTTTTTTTTTCAAAAGAAAAGAAAAATAAAAGAAACATATCCCTCGCTCCCGTTACACTTGTCCCAATAACTCCATCCTCACAAACTTCCCTGCCCTGAACAGAACTGAAACCGCATGATAACTAGAAAATACAGATGTATGCTCTCCCCACTCAGATGTGATTTGGAGGAAGGGCCATACACAGATCATTAATCAATGAAGTGCCTTCGCAGACTTTTGCCAGCAAATGTTATCATTATTTTTTTATACTGAAACTTGAGACTTTGACTGTGCCATGTATAAGGTATATTGGGGATCATTGTATTGATCCTAATTAAGTAAAATTCAATGTGTCTTTTTATTTTCAGTAAATTTTTTTTTCAGTTGTAGTTTTGTTTTGACAGGAAGGGGGGAAAACAGATTGACATTTGTGGTTTTCGTTCCTCTTCCCATCATGGCACAGATTCTGTACATGTATTAACAATGCAGTTTGCTGCATGCCTGGAAACTGCAAGACGGGGAGGGAGGGGGCGGGCTTTGCTGGAATGTTCTCACCCACTCGTTTTTCTCTCACACACATACCCACGTGCATATCACAAATCCTTGCACATAGTTAGGTCCCTAAACCTGCAGTTTCTTCCTTCTGGTGTAGGTACACACATGCACACATACACACACATACCCATCATCCATTCAACCCAATCTAATTAGTTCGGGTTTGATCCTTTCCTAAACTCTCCATAGTTTCACCTTCCTTTCTCCCCTAGTGTACAGTTCAAAACATCTCTCCTACCACCCTGGAAAAGTCATCTTCTAGGCTGGAGCCTACTGAAGTGGAGGCCTGGTGGTTTAACAGCTGGAGGCACTCACCTAGGGATGAGCACCTTCTTTCTGACACTTCATCCTGATGCCAAGATTTTTTGGAGAACATCTGCACTTTCTTATATATATATATAATATAAAAAACATAAAGAGCAACTGGGTATATATCACTAACAGCTTTGTAGGAAGCACTTTTAATGTTTTCTCTCTCACACACAAAGATTCAAAAGAAATGTGCATATATTTATTCTGTAATTTCAGTGATTATAAATTGTAAAGGTAATGTTTAATCATTGTATAGTGATTATGCGTCTGGTATAGCTTTCCTAATAAAAAGTTTTTGAAAAACATAATACATTATATATAGAGGATACAAAGCTTGAACTTTAAACTCCAGCTATGCCATGCCTTTCGTGCTCCCATTTTTAAAAAAATCTTTCTTTTACTTCTTATACAGAAAGCTAGTTTATTAACAAGTTGATGCACTGTGATGTTAATAAATCTTGTAACTCACCACACCCATTCCACACACTAGGATACAAATGGGACATAAAAAATGTGATTTATCAATATATAGTTCACTTCTTTCTCTCGAATTATGAATTTCAAACTTAGTACTCCAATGATGTATTATTTTTCCTAGGCAGGATGAAATTGGGAGAGACTGTAAATATGTGTTAAGAAGTACAGGATTAATTAGAAGACAGTGATCAAGAATCCATGAATCGTGTGATAGTTAAAAACTTAAAGGAAAAGTGAATTTGCTATACTTTTTAAAAATATGCACTAAAATTACTTACACACACACACACACACACACACCCCAGCCAATCAAAATATAAGGCCTGGGAGCCAATTTGACTGTCAGCATTCTCTTATCTCTGAAAGCTGTCATTGTTATATTTTAGCCCTTGCTTTTATCAACCACTTACTGCAACCGACCCCAAATATGCTTGAACTAAGACAGGATGCTGAATGAGTTTATCTTTCTGTATGACACTAAAATGATGTTGCAAAATTAATTTGACAATAATTTGAGTTATGATCCATTTACATGTGAGCGAAACCAAAGAAAATTGTATTTTTAAGGTGCCAGTATCTTGTTTGTGAAGGAAACTAAACTAATACAAAGAAACCAGAGCTTTGAGACAGGCATTTATCTCATCAGGCCAGTAGAGGACAGCAGAGCTCCAGAGATTCATAGACCCTGCAACTGCAGAGCTGGGCAGTGAGGCCCGCGTTCTCTGCTAGTGTTTCCTCCAGTTGCCCTTAGTAGAAATTATCATTATGCTCTGAATGTAATTCACTGCAGGCCCTGATGCCTTACATCACATTTTTTTTTTCCATAAAAAAGAAGACTAGTGGCTTCTAAAGCTCCATAACTGATACAAAACTAAGGCATTGTACTTTAAAAAGCCCCATGAATGTCTAGAATAACATATTTGTATATTTCTTGATTAATTATATATGAGTAGTATCATAGATATGCATAAAATAAAAAACACAAGTATATCAATGTAAAATGCAACTTTTCAGGACTACCTTGTATTTGGTACATTATACCTAAAACTTTCTTCCTCCATTATTTGAAGTATATTTTGGAATTAGTTCAGATGATGCAAAGCCCATGGGCATAATTCACTATTTCTCTATATACAATATTGAAATACAGTTCTTCTTATGCAAGAGGAGCAGGTCCACTGTTACATAGCTGTCATTCTTTGTTTCTTCTTTTTTTTTCACTTTCTCAGAAGTTACCTTTTTTAAAGTTATTTCACCTTCCTTGTTCTTTCTAATCATCTCTTCATCCTTTACCTGAAGTTTTCTTTTTTTTTTTTTTTAAGGCACAGAAAGTTAGTATTAACCTTTAAGTGGCTTACTATCAGACTTATGAAGTCCCTCTAGACTAGGTATTTATCATGTCCGCATTCCTCCTAATCAAATGTTTTGATAATTAGCAGAAAGCATGTGCATAATAAAACTCAGAGTGCAAAGCAAGATACTTCTAATATTATCATCATTTCCTTAACAACTATGCATACAATCATAACATGACATGTTATACAAATCAGACTATAGTACAATCCCTAATAATACCAGATCTTTTAACATTTGAAAAGTGTCCATAAACCATATCAAATTATAACTTGATAATTATGATGTTTATATTTATTAAATACAGAAAGTAAGACTGTCTTGTCTTAAATATAGGTATAAATTTTTTCCTTGAATTAAGAATAAATTTATTTAATGAAAATAAATTTATATGAGAATGAAATTTTGTATCAAAGGAGATAATATTTTGCTTCCATGGAGTTTTCTATCCTCTTGGCAAAGCCACTTATTTTAGCTGTGCATTAAAAATAGTTAAGTTAGCTTCAATTTATGATAACAGATACATTTTCTTCAAGCACCATGGGTATTAACATAGGTCCCATGATTAGGATTTGTTCTATGCTTTTGCTGCAGTAATGATTTTGCTGCAGTAAAATGATTATTTTTTTTAAAAGACAGATTATTAATTCACTTCATAGTAATGGTCAGTTAGACTGAAGCAGTCCCAGATCTGACTAATACCTGCTTATATTCTTTGTTGTTTTAGTACAAATTAGAATAACAATATTTGACAGTAATAACATGTATTGTTTTGTCCCTTTAACTATGACATGGTGAGTAGAAAATACTTGAAAGTGAAATGTTAGTTTGACTCACTACTAGTTTTAACACATTATTTTTCTATACAGTATTATTATGTGAATACTTTTAGGTTTTTACTTAAAAAGTATTATTTCATCTAATTGCAAAATACTAAAAAATGTAAGGATAATGACCACCATATATTAAATAAAAGTTTAGAAAGAGAGATCACAAGGAAAAAGTTTACTGAGTTTGAAAAGTTTTTTTTTTCCCTTATCTAGGAATCCTAGTTTTAAATTCTTGCTATCTACAAAGAATATTTGTGTTTAGAATTATGAAAATTGATAATGCAATCACAGAACATAACTTTTCTTTGACCATTGTAACACATTATTTTGACCCACTTAGTATACATTCATTGCTCATACAGTCCTAACCTTTTGTAATTATGCTGTCTAAGCCAATAGATGTATTTTTTTGTAAAATGGCTATGACAAAGGAATCATTAACAAGATGCTCCACAAAACGTAAGACATATGACTGTAATGAGTTAAGATAATAGAGAGGAAATGACTATAAGAAGATTTCATCTTAAGTGACTTGAGCAGTTGAATTTGAGCTTAAACATTTTCTTTTCTTTTTTTCCTTTTTGCCGCACCATGCGGCATGAGGAACTTCCCTGACCAGGGATGGAACCTGTGCCCCCTGCAGTCGAAGTGTAGAGTCTTAACCACTGGATCTCCAGGGAAGTCTGAGCTTAGGCATTTCTAACATGTTTAGCTCAAAAGTTTCAGCTGTGAAAATTCAGGTAAACAGAACATAAATAACTATCAAAAATTTTACTATGTAAGTATTCTGCGTAACAAATATACTATATGCCTTTTTAAATAGGAGCAATAACACATGTGTAATTGGGCAATCATGTGTGTGTGTATATAAATATAGTACTATTATATATGTATATACATTGTATATACATGTATATAGTTTATATATGCTGGATTATACATACATGTAAATTATGGATATTTTTCTTTCATGTATAATAATTTCAGTTTTATGCATTTACTTTCCTTGCTTCTGTTTAGCTACCGTCCAAGTAAAGCTGGATGAAATTATGAGTCTTCACTTTGGGAATATTCACATGTAAAAAGTAACTCTGTAATTAGTATCTTTGAATTTAAAAGTCTTTTATCTTCCAATTTGTTTCATTTTATTATTTAAGTCATAGGGGACAAATCTCAGTCAAACTGTGATTCAAGTCAAGTCCTCACAGAAAAGAAACTAATCTCTTATAAATATGCAACACAAGTCAAATGAAAAGCAAGTGTTTTTTTCATTTTTTTATTTCCAAAATAAATTTTACAGGTAAAAACAATTTCAGCAGCTTTATTAATTTGATAAGATCTTTGTAATTTATTTAGATACATAGAAAAAAATGAAATCTTAAAGGTAAATATAAGTAAAGGACTTAAGACATTCAGCATCCTATTTTACTTTTTTAAATAACATCCTTGATATATAATATATAATACTAGTAATAATAATCAGACGTAATCATTTCTAGCATGATTTTACAAAATATAAATTGAAGGCAAAGATTTTCAATCAAGAAGGAAGGTATACACCAGGTCTGCTAGTTGTGAAGAGGTAATGGTTTGACTATACTCTTTAATTCTGATAATATTTGCTCCTGAAAATAATATACATATTTTTGAGAATACATATTGTTTCTTCTGTATTGCATAGATATAGATGGTTTTTCGTATGATTTTAAAATTTTAATAGAAACTGATACTTGTGATGAACTTCAAAGATATATAGCCAGGAAGACTTTATCATAAATTTATGGGTGACCCAAACCCTCCAATACCTTCAAACATTAAAACATAGACGAACACTAGTAAAAAGAAGGCTTTCTTCATTAACACCCAGTATAAAAAGGCCCAGCACACATAATTAAATATTGCTTTAGTGTATTAATTCATCCATGTGTTTATGAGTATAGTGAACTGATAGAATTTACAGTGTATTCAATTGTATCAAAAAAAGTTTCATCAAAAAGAATGTGCTAATAACCAGTTAAAAACAAACCTGAGTACTTCATTTTAATTCAATTGTAATAATTAGCAGACCATTCTCCTGAAGAGGAATTAGCAGACCATTCTCGTGAAGAGGAAAAGTACCACATTACCGATACCATATTATATCTGAATTCAGGGTTTTTGTGCTTTTGACCTACTGTACTAGGAACTTTTGGGGTTTAGAGTTTATTTTCATGATGAAAGACTACATAATGATTTTTGGTAGAATTTAAAACAAGAGCATTACTTGTCTAACCTGGGGTGGCAAAGTTAGCTCTGAAAAAGGATGCTGAAACAAGGTTGTCATCTGATTATGTGAAGGAATGAAAAGTTCTCTTCTTGCTCCTGATCTTATTCCTTTCACTATTCCTGACAGCTCTGCTTCTACTTCTGTTTCTGACTCACTAACAAGATATTCTTGTAACTAAGGGCACCATCACTAAGCTCAGATCAGGTGCTAAGGAAAAACGAGGGAATGATGAGAAACCCCTCACCCAATGGCAGTGTTCAATTCACTTATCTGGCACCTGAAGCTGAGAAAATAATTCAACATATCTCACTTCACTGTGAAATCATTTATAAGTCCAGTGAAAAAAGTCAGAACCTAAAATAATAAACTTAGAACCACTTCTGAAGATCAAGAGAGAACCACCAAATGCTTTAAAAATGTGGACCTTACCTTTAAAATCTCAAAGCCCTGCTTTTCCTACTCTAAAATGCCCTCTGTCTTTGCCATGGCATTCAAAATATTGGTTTAATCAAACATAATAATGTAAAATACCTGTATTACAACCCATTCTTCCTACTGGAATCCACACATTTTCAGCAGATTTCCCTTATTTGCAATTTAAACTTTCCATTTAGCTGTTATATTGTTCATTTGAATTCTAAAGGTTTTTTTTCCCTGAAGAATTATGGCAATTTATCTTAAAATGTCTCTTTTTTTGCCTTTCATAACTAGCTTTATAATAAAACAAGTCTTTCAATATGTAAACTATTAACCATATACTGTAATTTGCAGGAAAAAAAAACAAAACAAAACTAAAATGTACCTAAATTGGGCATGTTATATGCACTGAATTGAATTGGGATTTTTTTTTTTACTTGCTTATGCTCTTCTTCACAAAATTTGTATTCAAAAGTGAAATCTAGTCCTTTATTTCTAATTAATGGTTTATTAGATGCTTTATATTTCCAGCAGGTAATAAGAGGAAGGTGGGCAAAGAAAATATTAATGGGTAAAAATAATCTGTCTGTGGAATAATTTAGGTCCATGACCTCTCCTTTTTCCTTTAGTAAAACTTCCTCAACAAGAAGGACAATGGAAAGAGAAGAGAAAAAAATAAAAAATGTTTTCTCTTTTTGAAGACCATTTGATAATGTCTTAGCAGAGAAAGTCTGAACTAGATTTTCATAATAATTTTTTGATGTTCTACCTTTGGAGGAGTTAAACCCCAAAGTTGGTTCACTGTATCTTCCAATGTGATTCTAAGCCATTTCAATTTCCATTATTTGACATAGTCATTGGACATGAAATCAACCCTTAACAATAATTAAACCAATCATAATTAAAAGTAAGTATTTTGTGTGTATATATCACTCTCAGTCTCCCAATTTATCCCTCCCCTCCTTACACCATAATTTTGTTTTCTAAATCTGTAACTCAATTTCTGTTTTGTAGATAAGTTCATTTGTACCCTTTGTTAAGATTCCATGTATAAGTGATATTGTAGATATGTCTTTCTGTGTCTGACTTAAGCTCACTCAGTAGGACAATCTCTAGGTTGATACATGTTGCTGCAAGTGGCATTACTTTGCTCTTTTTTATGGCTGAGTAATATTTCAATGAATATATGCACCACATTTTCTTTATCCATTCATCTGTTGATGGACATTAAGGTTGCTTCCATGCCCTCACTATTGTCAATAGTGCTGTCATGAACATTGGGGTGCATGTATCTTTCCAAATTATAATTTTCTCTGGATATATACTCAGGAGTGGGATTGCTGGATCATATGAGAGTTCTATTTTCAGTTGTGTAAGGAATCTCCAGACTGGTCTCCATAATGGCTGTACCAATTTACATTCCCAACAGCATGGTAGGAGAGTTCCTTTTCTCCACACCCTTTCCAGAATTTATTGTTTGTAAATTTTTTGATGATGGCCATTCTGACTGCTGTGAGGTGATACTACATTGTAGTCTTAATTTGTATTTCTCTAATAATTAGTGATGTTGAGCTTGTGTTCATGTGCTTTTTTTTAAACATCTGTATGTCTTTGGAGAAATATTAGATCTTCTGCCCATTTATTTATTGCTTTTTTTTTTTTTGATACTAAGCTACATGAGCTGTTTGTATATTTCAGAGATTAATCCCTTGTGGGTTGCTTCATTTGCAAATATTTCCTTCCATTTTGATAAATGTTTTCTCTTGTTTATGGTTTTCTTTGCTGTGCAAAAATGTTTAAGATTAATTAGGTCCTGTTTATTATGTTCTATTTATTTATTTTACTCTAGGAGGTGGATCAAAAAAGATACTGCTGCAATTTATGTCAAAGAGTGTTCTGCATGTTTTTTCCTTGTGGCTCTAGCAGTAAAGAACCTGTCTGCCAATGCAGTAGACGTTAGAGACATGGGTTCCATCCCTGTGTTGGAAAGATCCCCTGAAGGAAGGCATGGCAACCCACTCCAGTATTCTTGCCTGGAGAATCCCATTGACAGAGTAGCCTGGAGAGCTACAGTCCAGGGAGTCGCAAAGAGTCAGTTCAGTTCAGTTCAGTTCAGTCGCTCAGTCGTGTCCGACTCTTTGCGACCCCATAAATCGCAGAGTCAAACATGACTGAAAACGACTTAGCAGGCACAAGAGTTTCATAGTATACAAACTTCCATTTAGGTCTCCAATCCATTTTGAATTTATTTTTGTGTATGATGTCAGGGAGCACAAAAAGTATATTTTAATGCAAAAGAAATTATAAGGATAAATGGAGGTAATGATGCAAACTAAGACAATTCGCTTAATTCATGTTATAGACGTGTAAAATGAAGTTCTCTCTTTTAATTAGTGTTTTTTCCAAATAATACTTAAATCATTACAACACAGTAATTGGGGGCTGTGTTAGCATAATTTTTTCCTTTACCCCATATCAGAGTTTATTTAAGGAACATAACCCAATTATGAATACTTTTAAAAAATAATTATTTATTAAAAATTTACTGTGATTTGTCATGTAATATATCCTAGATCTATGACTATTCCAGAACCAAATATATGTAATTTTAAATAGTTTTCATTGTTGTTCTTGTTCAGTCAGTCATGTCTGAATCTTTGTGACCCCATTACCACATGCGAGGCTTCCCTGTCCTTCACTATCTCCAAGAGCTTTCTCAAGCTCATGTCCAATGAGTCGGTGATGCCAACCAACCATCTCATCCTTTGTTGTCCCCTTCTCCTCCTGCCTTCAATCTCTCCCAGCACCAGGATCTTTTCTAATGAGTTGGCTCTTTGCATCAGTTGGCTGAAGTATTGGAGCTTCAGCTTTAGCATCAGTCCTTCCAATGAATATTCAGGATTGATTTCCTTTAGAATTGACTGGTTTGATCTCCTTGCAGTCCAATGGACCCTCAAGAGTATTCTCCAGCACCACAGTTAAAGCATCAATTCTTTGGCACTCAGCCTTCTTTATGGTCCACATCTCACCTCCATACATGACTACTGGAAATACCATAGCTTTGATTATATGGTACTTTGTTGGCAAACTATCTGCTTTTTACTATACTGTCTACATTTATCATAGCTTTTCTTCCAAGGAGCAAGTGTCTTTTAATTTCATGGCTGCAGTCACCACCTGCAGTGATTTTGGAGCCCAAGAAAATAAAATCTCTCACTGTTTCCATTGTTTCCCCATCTATTTGCCATGAAGTGATTGGACCAGATGCCAGGATCTTCAGTTTTTTGAATGCTGAGTTTTAAGCCAGCTTTTTTACTCTGCTCTTTCCTTTCATCAAGGAGCTCTTTAGTTCATCTTCGCTTTGTGCTATAAGGGTGGTATCATCTGCATATATGAGGTTATCGATATTTCTCCCAGCATTCTTGATTCCAGTCTGTGCTTCATCCAGTCCACCATTTCGCATGATGTATTCTGCATATAAGTTAAATAGGCAGGGGGGCAATATACAGCCTTGATGTACTCCTTTCTTAATTTGGAACCAGTCTGTTGTTCCATGTCCAGTTCTAACTGTTGCTTCTTGACCTGCATACAGATTTCTCAAGAGGCAGGTAAGGTGGTCTAGTATTCCCATCTCTTGAAGAATTTTCCAGTTTGTTGTGATCCACACAGTCAAAGACTTTGGCATAGTCAATAAACCAGAAGTAGATGTTTTTCTGGAACTCTCTTGCTTTTTGTATGATCCAACGGATGTTGGCAATTTGATTCTTGACCTGCATACAAGTTTTTCAAGAGGCAGGTAAGGTGGTCTCTTTAAGGAATTTTCCACAGTTTGTTGTGATCCACACAAAGGCTTTAGCATAATCAATGAAGCAGAAATAGATGTTTTTCTGGAATTCTCTTGCTTTTTCTATGATTCAACAGATGTTGGCAATTTGTCATGCAATATATCCTTGATTTATGATTATTCCTGTTTAAATATGTAATTTAAACAGTTTTCATTAGCTATAATATTGTTCTTCTCTATCGGTATTTTTAACTTAAACTTTATCAAATGATACTGAAATTACTCCTTAATCTGGATCATAAACTCTTCTCTCTTTATAAATGTAGATAACTGATATCTGAGTACTGCTTTAATAACTTTAAAATACATATATTTTGTACATATAAATATATACACACATATATGGATTTTATTTACTAACAACTTTATCAAATAAACATACATAATGCATCACTGCACAGATGAAATTTTAAGAAGATTTAAATTAAAGGTTAAAAATAGGGTAAAATATACTGTAGAATGCTGAATAATACATAAAGTCTGGTTACTAATGTTTTATTTGTTAAACAAACCAGGCTTAAGTTTGACAATAAATCACTTCTCTTCTTGTTAATTTAAACATGGCCACCCCACTTTGAGATGATAAATGCACTACTTCTACCCCATTTCAAAATTAAATTAGCATTTCTATAAATCACTTGTCTAAAGAAGGGATATCAATTTTGGGAAATTTCTCTGCAAACTACTCTCTGCCTATGCTAACTGCAACATGCAGAGTTCCAATCTTATTTCCACTACAAAAGGCATCACAAAAAGGTAATAAACAAATATATATTGCACACAGAAAACCAAACGAGAGAGAAGACAGGGTGTAGTCAGTGGAAAAAGCTCCTAAGGTAGTTCTGACATACTCACTCATCAACCTGAACTTAGAGATCTACTGTTCTCAGCAAGCATCTTTAGTTGCATCCAAGTAAATCCTTTATCTTTCAGTGTTTGTAATTTGCTAATTTCCATGTTTGTACAAATCACAGTGGTTATCCTTTTATTTTCTGAAAATACACATCTCTCATGAACACCTAAATTTACTTTCAAACTTCCATCATCCAGCAGACCTTTACTGATACAACAAAATGTTGATATTCTCTCAAATACTCATGTATGCAATTTATGCTATGCTGATTTAGATAAAATATGTTGGAATATTTTACCCTAAGTGTCCTTCAGTCACTTTGCCTGTCTATACCAAGAATTATTGACTTATCCATTATATTATAAGCAATTGAGAATACAGACTCTCTTTAAGTCTTCTGTAGCTCTTGTCTAGGACCATATTTTGCATAGCTATGGAAAATGCATTCTGATCAAACTTCTGAGCTTTATGGATCCTATCTTGTTTGTAGAATAGCTACAATACTATCATTTCCCCCCATTATTTTGAATACACAGCCTTCATGACAACAGACAGTATGTAAATATTTGTTGACTAAATACATGAACAAAGTTTTAAAATATGTAAGGCCTATGAATTCTTGCAAAAGTTTACAGCCTTTTGGTATGTAACCCAGGGCAAAGATGAGAAGAGATAGAGGGGGATGGAGTGGGGAAGAGGTGGCAAGAACTATGACTGTATGGGAAATTAGTAACTTCTTGTACTTTTCTTGCGTTTTTGTACTAGTAATATACACACTGACCTAAAGGAAATAAGGCTGAAGAAACTGAGTAATGTGAGCTTGTCTCTGGGGAGAAAATAGTGAAAAGAAAGACAGGAAAGATGGGAGGGAGGAAGGAAGGAAAAGAGGGACAGAGGGAAAGAGAGAGGATCTACAAAACTTAGTTTTATCTTCCTCAACAGCACCCAAAGCAAAGGAATTTCCCTAGTAGTGCACAGATGTGCATTAGTGAAGCTTGTGCTCAGTTGTTTAAATGTTTATAAATAAGAGCAATAATTTAATAGGCTTTGTTGATGTCTTCACTGTTATCATTGCTTAGCTGATAGTTTTAACATTTTACTGAAAATTCTATTGAAATATTAATCCAGCCAAGAGTGGTAAATAAAGTAGGGCATACATATACAAATTTTATGCACAACTTTCCTTTAAAGAGATGTGCAATTTAATTTTTTTATTTCTTCTATACCATCCAAATATATCACTACAAGATTTCACACTTAGTGACAGATGATGACTATCTCTACTCATATATTTCAGTCTCTGATCCTGTTGTGGATAATGGTGAGGTAAATTTAGCTGATGAGTGAAGAAGTGCATGGCTCATCATATGAATAATATATAAAATATATTTCTATCTTATAAGATTCAAATATTAATGCATAGCTAACCACGTTTTCACTTAGGTAATGTCAGACTTTAAAAAAAGAACAAAAGTCGTTTACATTCTTACTAACATTTGAATCTTTTTTGTTATTTTTTTTTAACTTTTTATTTTGTATTGGGGTATATAGCTGATTAACAAACAATGTTGTGATAGTTTCAAGTGAACAAAGAAAGGACTCAGTCATACATATGCATGTATTCATTCTCCCACAAAATCCCCTGCCATCCAGGTTGTGACATAACATTGAGCAGAGTTCCATGTTCTATATAGCACTTTTGGTTGTCCATTTTTAAGTATAGCATGTGCACATATTCATCCCAAACTTCCTAGCTATCCCTTCCCCATGTCCTTTCCCCCAGCAACCAAAACTCTTTCTCTTAAGTCTGTAAGTCTGTTTTGTAACTAAGTTAATTTGTATTATTTCTTTTCAGATTCCACAATTAAGAGATGTCATACAATATTTTCCCTTCTCTGTCTGACTTACTTCACTAAGGATGACACTCTCTAGGTTCATCCATGTTGCTGCAAATGGCATTATTTCATTCTTTTTAATGGCTGAGTCATATTCCATTGCGTATATATACCACTTCTTTTTTTATCCATTCCTCTGTCAATGGACCTCTGTCAATGGACATTTAGGTTGCTTCCATGTCTTGGCTATTGTAAACAGTGCTGTGAGGATATTGGGGCACATGTATCCTTTCAGATCATGTTCTTCTCTGAATATATGCAGGGTCATATGATAGCTCTATTTTTATTTTTTTAAGGAACCTCCATACTGGTCTCCACAGTGGCTGTAGCAGTTTACAATTTACCTTCCCATCAACAATGTAGAGAGTTTTCCTTCTCACCACACCCTCTCCAGCATTTACTCTTTGGGGATTTTTTGATGATAGCCAGTCTGGCTGGTGTGAGGTGATACCTCATTGTAGTTTTGATGTGCATTTCTCTAATAATCAGTGATGCTGAACATTTTTTCATGTACCTATTGGTCATCTGTATGTCTTCTTTGGAGGAGTGTCTACTTTAAGTCTTCTGCCCATTTGTTGAGTGGGTTGTTTTTTTGATGTTGCTAAGCATCTTTGAAGACTAATCTCTAATCAATCACATCATTAGCAAGTATTTTCTCACAACCTGTGGATTGCTTTTCTGTTTTGTTATTGTTTCCTCTGTTAAGCAAAAGCTTTTGATTTATTTAGGTTCCATTTCTTTAATTTTGGTTTTATTTCCATTATTCTGGGAAGCACATCAAAATAAATATTGCTGTGATTTCCTAGGAATTTTACAGTGTCTGGGTCACAGTTAGGTCTTTAATCCATTTTGAGCTTATTTTTTGTGTATCAAGTTAAAGAATGATCTAATTTCATTTTTTTCACATGTAGCTGTCCAGTTTTCCCAGCACCATTTGTTAAAGAGACTGTATTTCTGATATTATGCAGTCTTGCCTCTTTTGTCATAACCATATGTGCATGGGCTTATTTCTGGATTTTCTATCCTGTTCCATTGATCTATATTTCCACTTTTGTGCCAGTACCATACTATTTTGATGACTGCAGCTTTGTAGTATAGTCTGGAGTCAGGGAGCCTGATTCCTCCAGCTCTGTTTTCCTTTCTCAAGACTGCTTTGGCTATTTGAGGTCTTTTGTGTCTCTACAAATTTTAAGAATTTTTTGTTCCACTTCTGTGAAAAATGTCATTGGTAATTTCATAGGGATTGCACTGAATCTGTAGATTGCCTTAGGTAGTATAGTCATTTGACAATACTGATTATTCCAATCCACAAACATGATATATCTTTCCATCTGTTTTTGTCTTCTTTGCTTTCCTTCACAGGCTTCTTACAGTTTTCTGAGTACAGGACTTTTGTTTCCTTAAGTAGGTTTATTCCTAGGTATTTTATTGTTTTTGATGCAATGGCAGGTGGAATTGTTTCTTGAATTTATCTTTCTGATCTTTCATTGTACTAATGTTTGCTTTGAAATGCTACTATGATCACATTCTATTCTCTCCTACCAAAGGAAACAATAAGGCAATCAACGAAAATTTAGCTGATGGTAAAATTAGACCAAAAGTAAACATGTAAGGCAAATACAATGACATACTTTTAAAATAATTTGCAGGTATTTATTTATTTTCAGCTTATGTAAATTCAGAGTTCTTTTTTGGCTATAAGGAAGCTTGCTACTGTGGTGCTACACTTTAGCTGTCTTGAATGTTGACTTTGCACTAAAACTGCATATCCCTGTTGGCATTTTATGGGGTTCTTGAAATATACAGTGTTTGAATTCTAATTCTATTAGAAAAAAATGATCCTAAATTGTACATTTGCATCTTTTAATACATCTAGAGTATAATTCATTCAAATATCTTAGAAGTTATTGTGTGAAAGAATTGCAGAACTTCAAATGGCTGTCAAACCAAATAAATGATATATAGTACACTGTGTTTTAGAAGATGTAACATAAGGATATCTTGCTTATTAAATAGAATCAGGGATGTAGAGATAATGAATCACTCAAATGTAAAGTAAGCTTATATAAAATTAAAATATAAAAATATGATATTAAGGACTATTTAATATATTGGGATTTTAAAGTAAAACCTTCAAATATATAGCTATATGTACCTATATTCAACATGCTTTTATTACTATTTCCATTAATAAAAATGCTACAAACATATGTAAAAAAGTTAACATACAACTTACAAAAGCTATGAACATGAGACACGGATTGAGATTCGTATCTTGACCCAGTGTAAAAGTCAGTAAGCATATCAACTTGAATTTTTCTGAATAACTAGCTTACGTAAAAACATGATATTGTATAGAGGGCAGATATGGTAATAATTAATAACGCACAGGGAAAACTTTCCCATGCCTTGCAAATGCTCATAAACAATATATTTCACTGGAGCTTTACAGCATGCTAAAATCTAAGAAACACAAAAGGCCTTTTGCATCTCCTAATAAAATGCATTTTTTGATTGCTTATAGTTATGAAATTGCAACATGATCAGATTTGTTTTAAAGAGCTGAGGATCTCCAACTATCACTGTGGTATGTAGATTCTGCTCTGAGTCATTATTATTTTTGTAATATTGTGGATTATGCTCTTATCTTAAAAGATGAAAATGTCAAAACAAATGAAAAATATAAAAACACAAATCCCAACAACTAAAAATCTTTGTTAAATGAGTACTATAGGCATTAAGATTTCCTCTGTTTTCTGCAATTAACAACTGAAGTGACAACTAGAAGCAAAGACTACTGTAGTTTGTAATCTTATCCTTTTGTCCAAGTTTCTTCACTAAAATTACCATGGTTCAAGAGAAAGTTAGTCTAATGAGGATCCCACAGATAACCAGAGATGATAGGTCTCAGGGTTAAATATCTTCCACCCCATGAAAACCGAACCTGGAATATTAGGGCTCTTTGTTATTGTTGTCCTGTCACTCAGCTGTGTCCAACTCTTTGCAGCCCCATGGACTGCAGCATGCCAGGCCTCCCTGTCCCTCACAACCTCCTGAAGTTTGCCCAAGTTCATGTCCATTGCATCAGTGGTGCCGTCCAGTCACCTCAAGCTCTGACGTTCTCTTTTCCTTCTGCCCTTGATCTTTCCCAGATCAGGGACTTTTCCAATGAGTCAGCTGTTCACATCAGATAACCCAAATACTGTAGTTTCACCTTTAGCATCAGTTCTTCCGTGGAGTATTCAGGGTTTATTTCCCTCAAGATTGACTAGTTTGATCTCCTTGCTGTCCAAGGGACTCTCAGGAGTCTTCTCCAGCACCACAGTTTGAAGACATCAATTTTTTTGGGCTCTGCCTTCTTTATGGTCCACCTCTTATGACCATATGTGACCACTGGGACGACCATAGCCTTAACTATACGGACCTTTGTTGGCAGAGTAATTTCCCTGTTTTTCAACACACTGTCTAGACTTGTCACAGCTTTCCTCTGTCTTCTGCTATTGACAACTGAAGTGACAACTGGACAAGAAAAGACTACTGTAGCTTGCAATCTCATATTTTTGTCCAAGTTTCTCCACTAAAGCTACTATGGGTCAACAGAAAGCTAAGGTTAATGAGGATCGTGCAGATAACCAGAGATCATAGGTCTCATTGCTAAATGCCTTCCCTCTGTGAAAACAGAACTTGGGATATTAGGGGTCTTTGACCTAATACTAAGCTGAGTAGCCTATAGTAATACAGCTTGAAAATCCTTGTCTTTTTTTTAAACATAGTTTTAGTTCCCCATTAAACTGGGCCTAAACTACAAAGGATGTCTTCATGATTCAGCTACTGCTTCATAAGGAAGGGGAGAATGAAGCTCAGTATTCAGGATGTGGAACCTCTGCTAATGACCCTTTTGATAGTGTATCCTTTTGAATGTCCATCCCTGTAAGCCATCATGGTGAAGGCAATTGTGACTACTGTAATAACCTTGCAGAAAGACTTTTATCACACCTTGATAAAAATCTCAGACACTGCATTGTAGCTGAAAAACATTAAAAAAAACAAAACAAAACACCTTTTTCTCACTCTCTTACCTAGCAGTTTAGTTGGTATTGATGTGGATTTCTTAGGATTTTGATTCAGACTGAATTATACCATGAGTGGGACATATGCAAAGCTGAGAGACACTGATTTTTTTGTGATTCATATTGAGTTTACAGCTCACATAGAGAACCCAGGAGTAAAATGCTTAAGATACAGTGAATTCTGTCAGATCTGGGTGAGACTCCCTGTTCAGCCATTAATACCAATATAATCTTGGACAGGTTGTTTTAATCTTTCTGAGATGCTTAAACTCTCTAAGTTACATGGCCAAATTTATGTTATGAAAAGATCACTCTAGCAACTGTGAAAAATGGACTGAGGGGAACTAGATAGCAGCTAAGAAAGTAGGGTTTATAAAATAATTTTTCTTTGCAATAATTTTAGATGTACAGAAAAGCTGCAAAAATAGTAAAGAGAATTTCATGTGTATCATTCAACCAGGCTCCCCTAACAATATCTCATGAACTAATGATGCAATTGTCAAAATTAAAAATTGGTACACCATTATTAGTTCAACTACAACTTTATATTTCAACAGTTTTTTTTTCCTCACAGTTTCCTTTTTTTTTTTTTTTCTGATCTAGGATCCAACTCAGGATATCATATTGCATTTAATAGCATTGCTTTTACTTTTTAAATTTTATTTTCTTCCACATACCAGCCTAGACTTGTTGGTAGCAGTGAAGATTGAAGGAAGCAGATGTGAAATATATGCTGAAGATAGAAACAATGGGTGAAGTTACTAATAGATATAAATCATGAGCAAAGGAAAGAATCAAAGATGTTTTTATACCTTCTGGCTAGAAGAACTGAGTGGATGGTGGTGACTTTTACTGAGACAGGTGACTAGAGGGAAGGTGGGGTTGAAAACATGACTAGAATAAAAATCATGAGTTTCATGTTAGCCTTGTTAAGATGTATTAGCAATAATGTACATAAAACTTTTAGATCAATGGCTGTCCCACAGTATGTGTCCTAAAAATGATGGCCATTACACAGTTATGATGATAATCACCACCATCATCCTTATCATCATTATTGTTATCAGAAAGTAATTTTGATATTGCTTCAGATTGCAAAGAAGTCTTCTATCAGATGCCAGTTAGAGACATTCCTGTTTGGTTCTATACTTTTCTCTGTAGAGTATATTCAGAGACCTATCCAAGGTAAGTGTAATCTCAAAATGCCAGGCCTTGTTCGGGGCCACAGAAGGATATGCATATTAACATTCCCTAATTAAGGACCCTATAGTACTAGGACTCCACTGTAAAATCCCAAGTTGAGAGTAACTGCACAACTTGAACAAAGGCACAGGGGTATAAAAGGGAACAAAATGTTATGACAACTGAAGAGTTTTGGTGAGTTGAAAGGAATAAAGATGAAACTGGTAAGGCAGATTGGGGTCATACTGGGAAGGGCTTAAATGCATACTAAGGAGTTTGGAATTTATGGTGCCTCAGATGTTAAAGAATCCTCCTACCAGGAGACCCGATCCCTGGGTCAGGAAGATCCCCTGGAGAAGAAAGTGGCAACCTACTCCAGTCTTCTTTGCCTGGGAAATCCTGTGAATAGAGGAGCCTGGTGGGCTACGGTCCATGGGGTTGCAAAGAGTCAGATATGACCGAGTGACTAACACTTTCACTTTCAGAGGGGAGAGTATATAATTTTTAATATCAAGATCCTTCTCAGTGGGAAAACTACTACATCAATGTAATAATGGAATTCAAAGTAAAAAAAAAAAGAAATCCTTATAAGGAACATGATTTCCTATATATAGTCCATCACTAATCATATAGTGCTTTTCAGAGCAGTAAGAAAGGATATTCTGAGGATGAGAATGGTGAATTTAGCAAAAGGAGTCACATCTGCTTTTGATAGAAATATTTAGTAGCTTCCTATGCTGGAAAAGGCCCAGGGCTGCTGGAAATGTTCAATTATGAAGTGCTTTTCCTCTGTCCATCTAAAACCATTCTCAAGTCAGAGAGTGAGAAGACTAACATGCCAAGAATGAGGGACTGCTCTTAATCTTCTTTGAAGGAAGGTAAAATATTTTAAACCCTGGCATAAGTTTTATCCAGTGCCAAGAAGTAAATTCTGGCTGAGCCAAGGAATGAGTCATATCCAGAGTAAGAAAGGGCAGTATCTCTTCATGATGCTACAGGATACTTCCTTTGTGCTGTGCATAACCAAAATACCCAGAATTTGCTGATTACCTGATTTTAAAAGTATCATCATGTATCTAGACTCCATGCTAATCATAAGGTAGTCTGATTGGAATTGTATGTTATATTTAATCTTGTGGCAAGTTCATTATACATGTGACTTGAACACTGAAGAGGGACAAAAGGGTAGCCTCAAAGTACTACTGAATGTGAAAACAGGAAATGAGTTGTATACATACTAAAATACTAACAATTAAGAGTTATTCTACCATTCATTAGATGGAAGGTGGGCACATACAAGTTGGTAGAATAAAAAGCAAAGGAGCAAAGATTGCTTCTTAACTACGAATAATCTTTCAAACTCTAGTCATATTTCCCCTGTGCTAGCATTATTGGGCATCAGACACATTCCCTAGAATTATTTTATTGTGTTGACATAGGTCCTGAGACTCAGATTCTTCAGTGTGAACAGCAGAGAAAGGACTGGAGCTGAACTTCACTTATCCTTCTGCTCTGTTTATCCTTCTGTTTATAGCTTATGTTTGTACTTTTCTATCTGCTTATATTTTATTCTCTGAGCACACATACAAGCTAAACAGAAAAGAATAATAAGTTTTAAAGCATTCACAAACAAAGGAATGTTTTTAAGAAAATGAATATTTTCATTTAGAGTTAGCATGGTAGAATCCAGGCCATGAATCCCATTAGTTGATTTAGTCCTTTAACTGCAGCCCATGGGGATAGATAAAAATGCCAATAAAGACTGACTTCACATACATATATGAAGGATGAGAGTGTGAATGTTTAAAAACATCCCACTTCTTCCTCATGCAAAAGGTTATTTAATCTTACTGGTGTTTCAGGAATAATGGTCTCAACTCTCTCCTTTGCTTTCCTATGCAGACACAGCCACCATAGCGCTGAGTGGAGAACCTACTGTTTTCATAATTTAAGTATTGTTAGAATAAAAATAGGAGATGAGCCTTCAATAACATGTGTACTATTTAAAAATATCTTTGGAAGTTCTCTGAATGATTTTCTATAGGCTTCTTTCTTAAAGTAAGAGGTGTCATTTTTAAAAGGCTTAATTCTGAATGACTTTAACACTGCTGTCTGTGATACTGGTGCCTGATCTTTCTCAGTTTCATTTAGTCCAGTTTCTGAACCAGTAATTACCCCCTAATCCTATTTGTATCTTGTTTTGAGTGAAGATTTTAATTATATCAGTTTAAATTTTAAACTCGCCATAAAACAGGCAACAGTGGCAGGGATTTTATGACTAAAATGATACAACATGATGCTTCTTAAATGATGTTTAAAAATGTGACTTTCAGGTGTCCTAGGAACGATGCAAAGTTACTTATCAAGAAGTATGTGAGGTACTGACAAGGATATATAGCTCCATATTTTGCATAGGGCTACTAAACATCTGCTTGAAGGCAAGTCACTATGAATACAAAACAATTATCTCAAGGAAATGACAGCCTAGTTTTTGGAGATGTCATCTACACATGCAAAATCTTTTAAAGGTTTAAAAACTACTGCTATAGATAAAACAGTATAGGAATTAAGAAGGAGTTAATTACTGTTTGATACCTTGATATGTAATCTAATGTCTTCAACAAAAAGGTCAGCCCTTGGCAAGAACCTTTTGAAATTTAAAGAACACAGCCCTAGCTCCCTGTTCACAGCTCATTTTTGTTTCAGTTTGTATTAGCTTGAATCAACTATTAAGTGTATAAAACAGCAAAGTCTGTAACTTATTTGAAGGAAAAGATTAACCATGACCTGACGCTTTCAAGTCCTGAGGTGCAAGTCACTTAATGATTCAGTTATAATTATTTAAACTACTGTATATTATTAAAGTGTTCTAAATAGATTTAGAAAAATGCTGACTTGTTCAAACAACTGCATCTGAAATCATTACACTCTTTTTGCAAGAAAAAAAATAATCTCATATCATCATGTTTTAAAATATTCATTTAAGCATACTTTATGGAAATAAACTCCACAGTTTCCTGAATTTGGTTGCCTTGCCATCTTTATCTCTGAACTGATTCATAATCATTGTTTCCATGCAGCCTTCTGTGAATGGTAGAAAAGGACTCACACTGCTATGAAAGAATGACTGAAGTTATAGTGGTTGTACAGTTGGGAATCAGGTCAGGTTTTCCCAAAATCTTCTAGGTTGCTATGACTACACTCACCACTATGCACATTTCAATAAATAATTATTGATCTCTGCAATAAATCTATAGGAGTCAGCAATATTCTACTCCTTAGAACTTAAAAAGAGGCTCTTAAAGTAAAAATCATAAGCATAATGCAATCATTCATAATGAAAAATGTTATCCATCTGCAGAATAACTCAGGCAGTTATTTCTGTTGTGAGTTTCTTATATAATCATATTTGGTCAGAATGATTTAAGTGTAGTCTCAGGAATCCATGGCAAGAAAAAACAGCCTATTGATTTTTATATCCTTGATATTTCTGGAACTGTTTTTATCTACGACTAGAAAACCATTCTTTAAGCCATAATAATTTATTCCTAAACTAAGCAATAGCTGATTATTTCTAACAGTTTTCACTCTTGACCCTAACCACATAAATACTTGATAGCAGTAGCAGTTAAACTGATAATTTTAAAATGGAATTCTAACTAGTTTCTTCCTTGCTTAAAAACCCTTCAACAACTTCTTAGAAAGTTCGAAATCTGTAATACATTCAGGAATGCCCTGCATGGTCTCCACTTCCCATATCCTCACCTCTGCCCTTCATTATTAATCATGTTTTCCTTCATTCACTAAGCTTCTGTATATCTACTCTCTGTTAATTACTTAAAATACCCAAGTTATTTCCCACTGGGGACCTTGCTCCATGTCCCCACTGCTTAAAAGTCTCTTCCTCTACTTCTCT
The DNA here is from genome assembly GCF_019320065.1 of Cervus canadensis. Taxonomy (NCBI): domain Eukaryota; kingdom Metazoa; phylum Chordata; class Mammalia; order Artiodactyla; family Cervidae; genus Cervus; species Cervus canadensis. The sequence continues at coordinate 76,627,486 of NC_057392.1, forward strand.
GTCATGCTATAAATGCTAAAGTGAAAGTTGCTCAGTGGTATCCGACTTTTTGTGACCCCATGGACTGTGTCCAAGGAATTCTCCAGGCTAGAATGCTGGAGTGGGTAGCTTTCACTTCTCCAGGGGATCTTCTTAACCCAGGGATCAAACCCAGGTCTCCCGCACTGCAGGCAGATTCTTTACTAGAGTCACAAAGGAAGCCTACCTTAAAAAATCTCTTCCACAGGAAAGTCTCCTCTGACTTCCCACAGAAAACTGGGTCCTCTGTTTTGCAACCTCACAACACCACTCACTTTTTCTTCAGAGTAATGAAGGCAGCTGTAAATCATTTTCTTGTGGTTACTTCTTTAGTAACTGACTCCATCACTAAACTCTAAGTTCAGTGAGGACAGAAACTATGTCTGCCTTGTTAATATGGTGTCTTCATGATTTACTCAGTGCTTAGCACATAGTATGTGTTGAATAAATATCTTTAAATGAATTAGTCAATGAATAAATGAAAACAAAAACCTAATCAAGTTAGAGGAATAACTACTAAAGCCAAATATTAACTAAAGTCAGTGAATGAGAACTTACCACTACTTCACTGACACTGTGTCAGGAATGTAGGTGCCTCCTGAGGAAACAGTGTCCTGCTGTGGATAAGAATGCATTATCCATTAAGATTATCCAGCTACTATTCTTGCTTGATCCTATGCCCATCAAACAACACTCTCTTTTCAATTTTTTCTTACCTTGCTTTTTTTTTTTTAGTTAATTAATTTATTTTACTTTACAACATTGTATTGGTTTTGCCATACATTGACTTGAATCTGCCACGGGTGTACATGTGTTCCCCATCCTGAAACCCCCCCTCCCACTTCCCTCCCCATCCCATCCCTCTGGGTCATCCCAGTGCACCAGCCCCGAGCATCCTGTATCATGAATTGAACCTGGACTGGCGATTCATTTCACATATGATAATTTACATGTTTCAATGCCATTCTCCCATATCATCCCGCCCTCGCCCTCCCCCACTGAGTCGAAAAGCTTCAATACATCTGTGTCTCTTCTGCTGTCTCGCATACAGGGTTATCATTGCCATCTTTCTAAATTCCATATATATGCGTTAGTATACTGTATTGGTGTTTTTCTTTCCGGCTTACTTCACTCTGTATAATAGGCTCCAGTTTCATCCACCTCATTAGAACTGATTCAAATGTTTTCTTTTTAATGGCTGAGTAATATTCCATTGTGTATATGTACCACAGCTTTCTTAGCCATTCGTCTGCTGACGGACATCTAGGTTGCTTCCATGTCCTGGCTATTATAAACCTTGCTATTTTTTTCAGAAAGAAATGCCACTGTGAAACATGGTACTATCCTGATTTCTGTGACACAGTTCTCACTGTAAATAAAATATATTAATATTCTAGTTTATACATAATCCCTTATAATTGAATTAATATGACTCAGTCACACAAATCCAAATACCCCTCCCCTGGTGGACAGAATGAAGATGAGCTAAGAAAACAGGATTTTGAAGAAAGGAACCTCACTCACAGCTGAAGTGGGCCTTAAATCAAAGGCATAAGCACAATCTATGACAGTTTAAAAAAAAAAAAGTTAAATGTCTAGAAGGGACTTCAAATATATAGAATAGAAACTGTTACAAATGCAGGATATGGAGCTAAGAATTCAACAGTCAAAGCAATAAAAATGAGAGGAGGTTGAGTAGAACTAGAGTGGTCTGGGCAAATTGTATGCCAAAAACACTGTTCTTCATAGCACAATAACAGAAGTACTGTGTTGTGGCTGCTTGGTCATCTGCACTTAAAGCACAGCATGCTTGAGCGGCACTAAAGACTGGACATAAATGAAGCAACACAAATGCAGAATCACAAGATAGGGTCACAGGAGATCTAAAAGTATGCCAGTTAAAAACCAATCAATCTCTTTAGGGAGGCAGGAGGTGAAGTCACAGAGTGCTTGAGTAAGAGATGGGATCTAGAGTTAGAATGCCTAGTACTGAGTCCCAGACCTCCACTAACAGTTATGTGACCTTCAACAAGTGACTTTACACTGTTAAACATTAGTTTCTTATTTTATAAAAGGGTAATAATAGTGATAGTGTCAACTTGTGAAAATTTGATGGGAATTTACGTATACACTGTTATTTAGCATGGTTCATGGGACAAAATAATGTTTGTAATTGTAACAGTTCCCTAAATAAAATGACCTACTATCTTCAGAGCACTGTAATAATTATTCACAGGAGGAGGTAAGGGAGGGTGAAGGAAGATAAATTTGGAGATAATGAGACTGGGCTCCTATCATATGTTTACGATTTAACAAGAGAGACTATCTGGTTAAAATGAAACAAGAGCTTGTCCTGTCACTGTTTGACCAGGACAAATTCTTCTGGCAGATGGACTTAGTTATACAAGAAGGAGAAAAGATAAAGTACAGAGATTAACTTGTTAGATTTATTTAACCTTTTGGTATAACTGAATTAATAACATTTAGTAGAAGACATGTAGCAAAGTCATTTAGGGACATGAAAAGTTGAATTTCTGTCTAAACAGAAATACTATTTCATACTAAAATTAAGACTGGATGTAAAAGCTCACTTAAATAAAAGTAATGTGTTTTTTGAATTACTAATGTGTATAATTACACAATAACAAATAAATGATGCATACCTCCTTTGAAAAATTCTGAGCAATATTTATGGGATATTTATGTAATAGGGGCTTCCCTGGTGACTCAGATGGTAAAAGCGTCTGCCTGCAATGCTGGAGACCCAGGTTCGATCCCAGGGTCAGAAAGATCCCCTGGAGAAGAAAATGGCAACCCACTCCAGTACTCTTGCCTGGAAAATTCCATGGATGGAGGAGCCTGGTGGGTTATAGTCCATGGGGCCAGAGTCAGACACAACTGAGCAGCTTCACTTTCTCTATATTTTATATAATAGAGAAATTAAAGCTTTAAAAAAATAGACACAGCATCAGAGGAAAGAGAAGGAATACTGTGAAGAAAATAAGAGAATGGTGGTTGACCATTTGGGACAAAATATACCAGTACCTACTGAAACAGTAAATCATAAGAGGAAGGTTATCAAGTTAGTATTTTACATAAAGCACAGAGTAATGATTTTGTAATATGAAGAAATCTTGAGCGCTTGAAAACACTTTGAAATAGCAAGTGTTACAGGCAAAGCTGGATTTAGAAAAGGCAGAGGAATCAGATCAAATTGCCAACATCCACTGGATCATAGAAAAAGCAAGAGAGTTCCAGAAAAATATCGACTTCTGCTTTATTGACTACACTAAAGCCTTTAAATATCTGGATCACAACAAAATGTGGAAAATTCTAAAAGACATGGGAATACCAGATCACCTTCCTGTCTCCTGCAGAACCTGTATGAAGGTCAAGACGCAATGGTTAGAACCAGACCTGGAACAACAGGCAGGCTCAAAATTGGGAAAGGAGTACGTCAAGGCTGTATATTGTCACCCTGCTTATTTAACTTATATGCAAAGGACATCATGTGAAATGCCGGGCTGGATGAACACAAGCTGGAATCAAGATTGCCGGGAAAAATATCAATGAACTCCGATATGCAGATGAAACCACCCTTAATGGTAGTCAAAGCTATTATTTTTCCAGTAGTCATGTACGGTTGTGAGAGTTGGACCATAAAGAAAACTGAGTGTTGAAGAATTGATGTTTTTGAAGTGTAGTATTGTAGAAGACTCTTGAGAGTCCCTTGGACTGCAAGGAGATCCAACCAGTCCATCCTGAAGGAAATCAGTCCTGAATATTCATTGGAAAGTCTGATGCTGAAGCTGAAGTTCCAATACTTTGGCCATCTCATATGAAGAGCCAACTCATTTGAAAAGACCTTGATGCTGGAAAAGACTGAGGGCAGGAGGAGAAGCGGGTGACGGTGGTCAGTGGATGAGATGGCTGGATGACATCACTGACTCAATGGACATGAGTTTGAGTAAACTTTGGGAGACAGTGAAGGACAAGGAAGTCTGATGTGCTGCAATCCATGGGGTCTCCAGGAGTCAGACACAGCTTCGCTACTGAACGGCAACAAGCAATGCAGTAAGTCAGCATGGTAAGAAGCATGTATAAGTAAGCCAAACATTGGTTTTCAGTTTTTGATTGAAACCACCTACTGAAAACTCAATAATGGGACTGAAAAGAATGATAAAGTATTACAGAATATACCTGTAGGTCAGGAAAGTGTACGTGTGTGTGTAAAGGTATACATGACTGAAAATTCAACTGTCTAATAAGAATAAACCAAGGATAGTCAAAATAAAAAAAAATTATGTAAGGAACATGGCCTTGACCACATAAAGTGACACTACAAGTGTGATAAAAGTTTCCCACTCCCCAAACCTGCTACAAATAATAGATTATTTACCTCATTTACCAAGGGATCGCATCTACCAAGATCCAAGACTTAGAATATAGGATGAATTTCAATTCAGCAAAACTAAACAGACCTAGAAGCAAATTTACTGATTAAAGAAATGCCAAACCATGTCTAATGTTACCAGTTATTCAGGTGTTTTGATCAAGATGTTATAAATTCAAAACATAATCCCTTAAACTATATGTAGAGTCCTTGAGAAGTAAAATTCTCTTACTTCCAAGGACCTTTCCATATTCTGAGCAGTAGTTAATGGTAATAACGAAATTTGTTTGACTGCTGGGTGTTTGTATGTGTGAGAATACTAGTACCAAATTCAAACTGCAACATTTGAATTCCACATAATTATTCTGCTCTAAATATTGTCTAAGGGATTACCTTAATATATTTGCCTTTTTGTCAAAAGCATTTATTTTGCTTAATACTTTTAAACTTGTGAATCATTATGGTACATTTTATCAACTGAGGTTCTATCTTCCAAGCTTTCTATAGACATATGTGTTTAAAAAGTTTTTAAATACTGACTCATTGCGGGAAGATCTCCTGGAGAAGGAAATGGCAACACACTCCAGTACTCTTGTCTAGAAAATTCCACGGATGGAGGAGCCTGGTGGGCTACAGTTCATGGGGTCGCAAATAGCTGGACATGACTGAGTGGCTTCACTTTCACTTTCATTATGTTTTTAATTTCAATTTTTTAGTTTATTGTAGGTTGCACTGAAACCAGTACAAAGTTTCATTTTATTTGTTTTTAATGTAACTTGCCTTTAAACATTTATTTCAAATGAATAATAAAAGGCAACTCCATTTACCCCATCAAACACTAAGTATAAATAAAGTCTCTTTTCACAGAAAAATCTATGGCAAAATTAGATGCTGGAGAAGAGACAGGTACCCTGTGTACCTATGAAAGCAAAGACCAAAACATACCGAGGTCCTTTACCCATTCTAGTAGGACAGCAACAAGTAATGGTCTTGCCTTTCTCAAAGAACAATTTTAATACCATTTTCAGAAGGTCATATCCAGCAATCAGTTTCACAGAATTCCCCTCTTATTATTTAAAATGGGATTTCAGAAGTTCATGGGAGAGCAAAATCTACCCTTTAAGATACATGCTCATCAATGTTTCATTGAAGGAAAAAAAATACAGAATGTAGTTCTGACAAAACCTATTAATACAATTAATCTTTTACATGATATGGAATGTTCTAAACTTTCAAAAAAAATTTTTTTTTAAGCCAAGATTTTTAAGAAACTCGCCTTAATCATTCAGCCTTAGTGGAAAAGAGCTTCAATACTATGGCTTCTTAAAACTGTGTTTTATGATCCTAGCCATTTATGAAATGTTATGTTATGGATTAGAGAGATGAAATCATGAATTATTTTAAAATATGTGTCTCCCTTGTTTTAAGATTGAAATACACATGGGATGATCATTTTATATATAATTTTAAAGCACAGAGAGATGAATACTGCTCTCCTCCAACCAAGAAATTTCTCCTAAGGGGTAGAAATGCTAGTGGGAAAATATTTATTTGTACTTGTCTTTAATACTTCATCACTAAATATGTTAGTATGTTATCCATGTGCTTAAAGGGGAAACTTCTATTTTTATACAAGTGCCTAATATATATTCAGGAAATCTGCTAACAGTGCACTGTCTGGATATAAAAAAGAAAATTTATATCAGCACATTTTTATTCCTAAACTAATAGAAAAATATATGAACTACTATTCTCTAGCATAATAAAGAGAGCAAAAATTTATAAAAATGATTCACTCTGAATCTGTACTCAAGAAAAGGGTAGTACACCCTGTAGAAGGCTGGATTTCGAGGGTTCATATTGATGGGGTTGCTATGCTAATCCTCAGAATATATCCCAACTAGGTGGGCTGGTATTCTTTCTACAAATGTGCTATACAGACTGAATGCATCTTTCCCAAACTCATATATATTAAATCTTAATGCCCAATGTGATGCTATTAGGTGATGGGGCCTTTGGAGAGTGTTTATTTAGATTATAAGGGTAGAACACTCATGAATGGGATTTGTGCCCTCAAAAAGGGAACCCAGAGAGCTCCCTTGCCCTTTCTACCATATGAGAACTCAGACTATGAGAACTCAGACTATGGTCTAAGAGTTAGAAAATGGGATCTTTCCAGACATGAATCTGTCAGTGCCATGATTTTAGACTTCCCAGCCTTCAGAACTGTAAGAAATAAATTTCCATTTTTTACAGGCTACTTAGTCTATAATAATTTTTAGAGCAGCCCAAATGGACTAGAACAGAATGACTAGGATTGATATGAAATATGTGTATTTTGTATCATTCCATTAAACAATGACTTAATAATTTCTGCTTGAGCCAGGCTTCAGAAATGAGAAGAAAGTCCAGAAGAACAGACCAAAAATAGGTTATCAGGCTATATACGGTTGTATGTGTCAGTCTTAACAGATCAAGGTTTTCCTAAAAGTTGAAAAAAAAAAAAGTCTGGATGTCCCTTTCTGTCTCTATCTCTTTCTTGCTGTTTTGTCAATGTTTGCTTGCAACTTTCAGAGCTTACACAGATAGGGATAAGACATCACCGACTCGATGGACATGACTTTGAGCACATTTCAGGAGTTGGTGATAGACAGGGAAGCCTGGTGTGCTGCAGTCCATGGGGTCACAAAGAGTTGGACATGACTGAGGACTGAACTGAAGACATTACAGACTTTAATATTCCTGGGAAATTTCCATTTTGGTGTGACAATTTATCTCCATTGGCTGTAAAATTCATGTTACTTTTACCACCACAAAGATTATGAGAATGTATGATTTTTTTTTTTTTTTTTCAGGGAGACATATAAGGTGGGACACATGTGAATTTAGTTTTTTTTTCAGCTGGGTAGGATTCCACAGATTTCGACAGACTAAACTAAGGCTTAGAAGGTGCTGGGATATGGCAATAAGCTTTCATTAGACCAGAGACAGGAAGAGCTTTCCCCAGACCAAACAAAAGAGATTATTTTAGCAGGATTAGACTAAAGTGAAAATCAGAATTGAGAGTGTCTAAAATAGTGCCTGAATGGGATGAGATAACTGATAGTCTCAAAGGAGAACTGAGATGAGACAGGACTTTAGAATTGGGTAGTTATTGCTTTTTGTAGGTTACTTCCATAAATTGATGTTTAAATGTTAGTGATTGGGATGATAAGAGAAAGATTAGAATTAACCTATATCATGCTTTCTGTGTCAACTAGTAAATTTTTTAATCTGTATTCATGATAGTTTAATAGTCTGTAAACATATGTCACACCATACATTTGTGCTGAAATGCAACAGGATAAATACTTTACTTGAAAATATGTTATTTGAATTTAATGCACTTCTTTCAATTTCAGGGAGTAGAAATTGACCTATTACTGTCAATTCATTATAAAAATTTTTAGCACTAAAACTTACTAAAAGCCATTTAAACTCACTAATAGGACTCTAACTTTTCAAGCATCCACTGAGGTTAAAAATAATAACAGGAAAATTAACTTTGATGGTATAATATATGATTTATATTATTTAATACCTAAAAACAGAAGCATAAGTGTTCTAGGTTAGAAGGAGGTAGGTTACATTCTAGGTTAGAATGTAAACATCATAAACACCCAGCGACAATGAAATAAACTCTTATAGGCAGGGCCTGAGGTTAGTAAAGTACTAGCATAACTTCACTAAACATGTGCTAGGAATAATTTTGGAAGCCATAAAACAGGAAGAAGGAACACATTCCAAAGGTTTTAGAGGGAACTGGATTGCAAATTGTTTTTTAAAAGTTGAGTATAAAATTGGAATTATTGATATGCCTGCTCTAAACTCAGATCTAAATTCTAGGAAGGAATCAGTGAGAAGAATCAGAAGTTCAGAAGTCCCAAATAGGGCCTGCATTCTTTCTCCTTCAACATGAACTAAAAAAAATTCTCCTACTAAAATAATACCTTTTCCCACTTGACTGTTACTTCTTCCTAGTCAGAGGCTGTTCACATCTTTGTACCTAGCAGAGTTTCTGGTATATAACACACTGAAAAAATGGTGTGTTCTTGTTATTCCCAGTAGTAATTTTCTATAAAGGTTAGGGAAACACTGAGTTAGTAAATATTGAACTTTTGCTTCTAGGAGAAATACATATATATGTATACATCCATGCATGCAATGCACACACATATCATGTATAAAGTGTAATACTAAATCCTAAAAACAACTCATTCTGGTAAATTCTATTTTATTTTGCAAAAAAGAAAATGATGTTGAGAAATCAGTCAGAAAGTAACTTTCCTGAGGCTGCCCCATTAATTCGTGCCAGAGTCCAGATCCAAATCTCACCCAATGGGCCCAAAATCTAGAGCATCTTGCAATATACTGCACTGCCCCCTACTCTCTCCATCTCCTGGTCATCTCTGAATAAAAGCTGAATCTAGGTAGTGTGCTGCCATGTTTGACCTCAGCTGAATATATGTATGTTTGTAGGGCTCTAAGCATGTCCAGCAATTACCCTAGAAACTGCCTCAAGTATTAACCTTGAGGTTACAAACAAATTTCAGTAAGAAGGTGAATTCACTAACAGAGAACCCAAAAATAACAAGGATATGTTATGAATGAATTGATAACATATCCTTGTTATTTTATCTCTTCCTCTGCTTTTAAGTACACTAATCCTATCAAGAGAGTCCCTTCCTCATGACCTCATCTAAATGGCATTATCTCTCAAAGCTTCTACCTCTAAATACACCATTGGAGGGGTTAGGGCTTTCAAGACATGAATTTGGAGAGGAGGTATAGTCAATAACATATTCTAAATAGTATTTGTGCTCTATTTTCATTAATTAGAGAAATAGTAAAATTTGAATTTGCAAGGTGAAATGCAATTTTTAATGGTCGATACATAAGAAGATCACAGAGAAAAAAAAAAGATCACAGAGATAAAGTGCCATGTTCATCTCATCATATTAAGCGTACTCACAATCAACATGATTTATGACTATTGATATTGAACTTGATCCCTTGGCTGAAGTACTGTAAGGTTTCTCCATTGTAAAATTACTGTTTATTTCTTCCTTTCCATATTGCACACTTTGTGCAGCATACTCCTTTAGGGCAAGGTTCTGTATAATTTGTTTGAAATTCTTCTCCATGAGGGATTTTTTTTTTGTGGTCTAAATATTTACTTTATTTTTTTCCAAATTATTTTTATTAGTTGGAGGCTAATTACTTTACAATATTGTATCTTTTTTCCTCCATTTGTTAACTTAGTCAATCATTTCAATATGGAATCATATATATTTATTTTATACTCCTGGTTATAATCCAATACTAACTTATTTTCAAATCTTTCACTTAACTCCTTTGCCCTTTTGATACATTTATATCCTCATTAATGGGATGTTTTAGCACTTCCTTAACTTTCTAAGATGCTCCTGCTTGAGGCTCATCTTATTTATTTCCTGTCACAATCATTTCTAAAAGAAACCCTGGTTCCTTTTAGTGGTGAATGGTATTAGAAACCAAGATCTAGGTTCCAGTCATGCTCATTTCTCCTGGGCTGCCTTTTCTTTAAAGCCCTCTCAACTGATAAAGAAAATAAATCTATCTTTATACACTAATGTATAGATGCACACCTATGAATATTTCTGTATTTAACCATCAGTGAACTCGGTTAAACATGAGTTCTGATTACTCTTCAGTTCAGTTCAGTTGCTCAGTCACGTCCGACTCTTTGCAACCCCATGAACTGCAGCATGCCAGGCCTCCTTGTCTATCACCAATTCCCGGAGTCCACCCAAACCCATGTCCATTGTGTCAGTGATGCCATCCAACCATCTCATCCTCTGTCGTCCCCTTCTCCTCCTGCCCTCAATCTTTCCCAGCATCAGGGTCTTTTCAAATGAGTTAGCTCTTCGCATCAGGTGGCCAAAGTATTGGAGTTTCAGCTTCAACATCAGTCCTTCCAATGAACACCCAGGACTGATCTCCTTTAGGATGGACTGGTTGGATCTCCTTGCAGTCCAAGGGACTCTCAAGAGTCTTCTCCAACATCACAGTTCAAAAGCACCAATTCTTCAGTGCTCAGCTTTCTTTATAGTCCAACTCTCACATCCATACATGACCACTGGAAAAACTATATCCTTGACTAGATGGACCTTTGTTGACAAAGTAATGTCTCTCTCTGCTTTTTAATATGCTATCTAGGTTGGTCATACTTTCCTTCCAAGGAATAAGTGTCTTTTAATTTCATGGCTGCAGTCACTATCTGCAGTGATTTTGGAGCCCAGAAAAACAGTCAGCCACTGTTTCCACTGTCTCCCCATCTATTTGCCATTAAGTGATGGAACCGGATGCCATGATCTTAGTTTTCTGAATGCTGATTACTCTTACCCCATCAATAATCTTGGTGTCTTCTGTCTTGATAATTTGTAAATTCCCACTTCAATAGTGATAAGCCTTGCTCCCATCAACCACCATGCAATTACCTATTGGATTTCAGAATCATGTACAGTAGTTTCAGATATATAACCTGTACTCCTGTGGGAAAAAATAAATTATCAACCAGAGTACAGTGTTTATGGGCAGGTCCTTTTACACTTAATTTTACAGATTCCATTCATTTCCAAAGTTACTTAGGTCAGCACCTCCACCCTACAACCCCTCCGTAAGGTTGTTTTTTATATTTGTAACTCAATTAGATCCCCTTGTCACAGTGTTCATTCTTCCCTAGGACTTGCTGATTTCCTAAATTATTATTTAAAATTGCATACTTATGTCTCACTCTGTGTTGTAAAGTTTCATGGGCTTTTGAAAATATGTAATATCATATCCACCCAATATTCATTTAATTGTGTCACACTCCCAAAATACATGTTTGAGTTCTACCCCCAACCCAGTACCTCGAAATGTGATCTTATTTGAGAAACAGCCTTACAGAGATGATACATAAAATAAGGTCACTGAGGTGAGACCTACCCCAATAAAGCTAGCATCCTTATAAAAAGAGTAAACTTAGATACAGGCACACACAGGGAGATGCCACATTAAGGTGAGTGGCAGGGATCATAGAGATGCACTACAAGCCAAAGGACGCAAAATCTTCTGGCAAACCACCAGAAGCTAGGAGACAGTCATGAAACAGACTCTCCCTCATAGCCCTCCAAAGGAACTAAACATGTCAATACCTTGATTTCAGACTTCTAGCCTTCAGGACTGTTGTTCTAAGCCACCCAGTTTTTGGTAATTTGTTAGGTAGGTCCAGGAATCTAACACATCCACTATTACATATAGAATAGTTTCAGTGCTTAAAAATGTCCTGTGTGTCACTTATTCACCTCTCACTCCTTCCTCCTGAGTCCCTCACCATCACTGATATGTTCAATGGTTCTATTGTTCTGCCTGTGGAATGTAATTTTTAACTAGGACTTTAGATAATCATGGGCAACTAAAAAAGGAAAGAGAAAAGAGAGAAGAAAAGCACTACTGTTACATCTAGGTATTTGTTGAAAGTTTCAGGAATAATTAACTGTGGAAACTAAGTAGTATAAAAAGAACTGTCAGAGCAAAGAATCCTTCCGTTTTTTCAGGCTACATGTGGAGTAAGGTAAAACAACAGGTGTTGCTGGAAAATAGTAAAATCTTAAGTACAAAATATTATGTCAGTTATAAAACTTACTACTGAGGTCAAATATAGCAGAGTATTCATCCTATCAAAGCAATGATACATTAATTGGATTAATGGAATGCATAGCAAAATATTTTATTGCCTTTACTACATCACCTGGGCCATACATTTATATTTAAGTTTATTAACAAAGTATATAACGTGCAGAACCTAAAATATATAATGCTCATTTTGCATCTGTAAATGAGTATTATATATTTTAGGTGCTAAGCAAAAAATGTCAAAATTTATCAATAACTTCTCTTAAAATGTACATAGAAATGAAAGAAAATAAAGATTACACTCTTTCAATGGGCAGAAATAACTTTACAATGAATATTAATTAAATGTTCAATCCTTTATTCTCTCTTTTTCATCTAAAATTCATTGCTGCATGGAGAACCACACCAAAAGTTCAGGCATCAATTGATCACTTACTAGAGGTGCAGACTGTCTCTAGTCACTTTTAGGGAAAACTGACTCAAGAAAAATGAGTGAACTATGGTTTGGTTTTAGTAATTCCATCCAACTCATCTGGTTTTCATACACGATTGATTATTTTCTTTTAAGAAGTGAGCATATTATTTTGCTATCACATAGGGGGTTTTGACACTGTGGCATGAAACTCACTATATTACACACAACCACTCGTTTATGTGTGTAGCACTGTGTGTGTGTCATCTATCTCCTCTGCTGCACAGTGGGATTTGAAAAAGGCAGGGATCATGTTTTATTTATCTTAAATTACCAAATACTTTAAACTTGGAATGCAGTATACATTCAGTAAACACATCATTTTCTCCTTCTTAGTCTAAGATTATTTAAAAAGTTGAAATACAGAAAAATATAAAGCAAAATATTTAAATAACCAGTTAAGATTACAAATCAAAATTACTTACATTTTGATATATATTCTTCTTTTTAAAACTGCACATGTACTTACATATCTATATGTAGATATCACTCGAATCAGATGATAAATTCTGCTTAGAGCTTCCCTATTTTGCTTATGAGTATACATGCTATTTTAATAATATCATTAATCATTTAAATATATCTTTAATGGCTGTGCAATATACACTGATTTATTTAACCATTCTCACGTTGACTAATGTTTTAAATTAAAATTTATACTGTATATAATTTCATGATGAAACAATATGGTCTGACTCTATGAGTAGATAACATTATTATGGCTTAGCAAATGTTTGTTTTTTTATTGAAGTACAGTTGATTTACAATGTTATGCTAAATACTGCTGTATGGCAAAGTGACTCAGTTATACACACACACACACACATGCACACACACATATATATACATATATATATATAAACACATTATTTTTCATATTATTTCCCATTTTGCTTTAATCACAGGATATTGAATATAGTTCCCTGTGCTATATAGTACAACCTTATTGTTTATTCGATTCTATATATACCAGTTTGCATCTGCTAATCCCAAACTCCTAATTGATCCTTCTCTCATCTCCCTATCCCTTGACAACCACCAATCTACTCCCTATGTCCATGACTCTGTTTCTGTTTTTAGGTTCCATATACAAGTGATATCATATTTATCTCTCTCATTTTTACTTACTTCACTTAGTTTGATAATCTCTAGTTGCATCCATGTTGCTGCAAATGGCATTATTTCATTCTTTTTTATGGCTGAGTAGTATCCCATTCTTTATATGTATCACATTTTATTTATTTATCCTTCTGTTGATGGACATTTAGGTTGCTTCCATGTCCAGGCTATTGTAAATAGTGCTGCTATGACCAGAGGGGTGCATATGTATTTTTGGGTTAGAGTTTTGTCTGAATATATGTCCAGGAGTGGGATTGCTGGATCATAAGATAATTCTATTTTTAGTTTTTTGAGGAAGTTCTGTACTGCTTTTCATAGTGGCTGTAACAACTTACATTCCCACTAACATGTAGCAGGGTTTCCTTTTCTCCACACTCTCTCTTTAGCATTTGTTATTTGCAGACTTTTTAATGATGGCTATTCTGACCAAGATGAGGCAGTATCTCATTGCAGTTTTGATTTACATTTCTCTAATAATCAGTGATGTTGAGCATCTTTTCATGTGCCTATTGGCAATCTGTATTTCTTCTCTGGAGAAATGTCTCTTTAGGTCTTTTTCCCACTTTTTAATAGGGTTGTTTGTTTTCTGCTGTTGTTGAGTTGTATGAGCTGTTTGTATATTTCAGAAATTAAGCCTCTGTCAGTCAGATCATTTGCAAATGTTTTCTCCCATTCTGCAAGTTCTTTTTTGTTTGCTTGTTTTGTGTATGGTTTCCTTTGCTGTGCAAAAGTTAGATGTTTGATTGCATCTCATTTGTTTATTTTTGCTTTCATTTTTATTTATCTATTTATTATTTTTATTTATCTATTTATTTTTGGCTGTGCTAAGTATTTGTTGTTTTGCATGGACTTTCTCTAGTTGCAACTCTGTAGTTGAGGTGCACAGGTTTCTCACTGTGCTGGCTTCTTTTGTTGCAGATCACTGGCTCTAGGTGTGCGGGCTCAGTAATCATGGCATGCAGGCTCCAGGGCATGTGGACTTCAGTAGTTGTGGTTTGTGGACCCTAGAACATGTGGACTTCAGTAGTTAGGGCTCTTGGGCTTAGGTGCTCTGTGGCATGTTGATTCTACCTGAATCAGTGATCAATTCCATGCCCCCTGCATTGGCAAGTTGATACTTATTCACTGTACCACAAGAAAAGTCCTATTTTGTTCTTATTTGTATTGCTTTGGGAGACTTACCTAAGAAAACATTGATATCATTTATGTCATAAAATGTTTTATATTATTTTTTATGAGTTTTATGGTATCATGTCTTATGTTTAGGTCTTTAGGCCACTTTGAGTTTATTTTTGTGTATGATGAGGGTGTTGCCTAACTTCATTGATTTACATGCAGTTGTCCAACTTTTCAAACACCAGTTGCTGAAGAGATTGTCTTTGTCCTCCTTTGTTGAAGATTAATTGGTTCTAGGTGTGTGGGTTTATTTCCAGGCTCTATTCTGTTCCATTGATCCATATGTCTATTTTTGTGTCAATACTATGCTGTTTTGATTACTACAGATTCACAATATTGTCTGAAGTATGGGATGGTTATGCCTCCTGTTTTATTCTTTTTCTTTTTTTTTTTCAGGATTGCTTGGGCAAGCCTGGGTCTTTTAAGGTTCCATATGAATTTTAGGATTATTTGTTTTAGTTCTGTGAAAAATGTCTTGGGTAATTTGATAGGGATAGAGTTAAATCTATAGATTGCTTTTGGTAATATGGCCATTCTAACAATATTAATTCTTCCAATCCAAGAGCATGGGATATCTTTCCATTTCTCTGAATCATCTTCAATATCCTTTATTAATGTTTTATAGCTCTCAACAAATAAGTTTTATTAATGTTTTATAGTTCTCAACAAATAAGTCTTTCACCTCCTTGATGAAGTTTATTCCTAAGTATCTTATTGTTTGGGTGGCATTGCAAGTGTTTCTAATTTTATGGTGCATTAATTTTTACAAGATTTTTAGACTATATTATTAAATTTGATAAATGATAGGGCTAAGGCTATGGCCAGGTGAGACAAGCAAAGTGCCTAAGGCAAAAATTTAAGGAGATACTCTTCGGTGCAAATGCTGAACCTGCACCTAAATGAACCAAGTGTCAGTAAGTCCTTAAATTTTGTACTAGTTCCCTTGTTTGCCTAACCCTAATTATTCTTTTGCTCAGTCACTCAGTCGTGTCTGACTCTTTGCATCTCCATGGACTACAGCATGCAGAGCTGCCCTGTCCTTCACCATCTCCCAGAGCTTGCTCAAACTCATGTCCATTGAGTCAGTGATGTCATCAACCATCTCGTCCTCTGACATCTGCTTCTCCTCCTGCCTTCAATCTTTCTCAACATCAGGGTATTTTCCAATTAGTTGGCTCTTCGCATCAGGTGGTCAAAATATCGGAGCTTCAGCTTTGGCATCAGTCTTTCCAATGAATACTCAGGACTGATTTCCGTTAGGAATGACTGGTTTGATATCCTTGCAGTCCAAGGGACTTTCAAGAGTCTTCTCCAACACCACCGTTCAAAAGCATCAATTCTTTGGCACTCAGCCTTCTTTATGGTCCAACTCTGACATCCATACATGACTAGTAGAAAAACCATAGCTTTGACTAAACATACCTTTGTGGGCAAAGTAATTTTAATATGTGGTCTAGGTTAGTCACAGCTTTTCTTCCAAGGAGTGAGCATCTTTTAATTTCATGGCTGTAATCACCAGCTGCAGTGATTTTGGAGCCCAGGAAAATAAAGTCTATCTCTGTTTCCATTGCTTCCCATCTATTTGCCATGAAGTGATGGGACCGGATGCCATGACCTTAGTTTTTTGAGTGTTGAGTTTTAAGCCAACTTTTCACTCTCCTCTTTCACCTTCATCAAGAGGCTCTTTAGTTCCTTTTTGCTTCCTGCCATAAGGGCAGTGTCATCTGAATATCTGAGATTATTGATACGCTACTGGAAAAGAACAGAGAAATAGCTTCACAAGGAATAAAGAGGCTGAGCCAAAGCAGAATCAATGTCCAGTTATGGATGTGGACGTATCATCTGGTGGTGAAAGTAAAGTCCGATGCTGTAAAGAACAATGTTGTACAGGAATCTGGAATGTTAGTTCCATGAATCAAGGTAAATTGTAAGTAGTCAAACTGGAGATGGGAAGAGTGAATATCAACATTTTCGGAATCAGTGAACTAAAATGGACAGAATGGGTGAATTTAATTCAGATGGCCATTGTATCTACTATTTTGGGCAAGAAACCTATAGACAAAATGGAGTATCCCTCATAGTCAATGAAACAGTTTGAAATTCAGTATTCCAGTGCAATCTAAAAAACAGCAGAATGATCTCAGTTCATTTCAAGGGCAAACCACTCAATATCACATAACCCAAGTCTATGCCCCAATCACTGATGCCAAAGAAGTGGAAGTTGAACAGTTTTATGAAGACCTACCTATAAGACCTTCTAGAACAAATAGCAAAAAATGATGTTCTCATCACAGGGGACTGAAATGTGAAGTGAGTCAGAAAGAGAAAGATAAATACAGTATTCTAGCTCATATATACGGAATCTAGAAAAATGGTACTGAAGAATTTATTTACATGGCAACAGTGGAGAAACCAACATAGAGAATAGACTTACGGATATGGGGAGAGGGGAGGGAGGGTGAGATGTATGGAAAGAGTAACATGGAAACTTACATTATCATATGTAAAACAGATAGACAATGGGAATTTGCTGTATGGCTCAGGAAACTCAAACAGCGGCTCTGTATCAACCTAGAGGGGTGGGATGGGGAGAGAAATGGGAGGGAGGTTCAAAAGGGAGGGGATATATGTATACCTATGGCTGATTCATGTTGAGGTTTGACAGAAAACAGCAAAATTCTGTAAAGCAATTATCCTTCAATTAAAAAATAATTTAATTTTTAAAAAGTACAAAGTAAAGAGATACTTGGAGTAACAGGCAAGTTTGGCCTTGGAATACAAAATGAAGCAGGGCAAAGGCTAACAGAGTTTTGCCAAGAGAGTGTACTGGTCATAGCAAACACCCGTTTCCAACAACACCAGAGACAACTCTACAAATGGACATCATCAGATGGTCAATACTGAAATCAGATTGGTTATATTCTTGGCAGCTGAAGATGGAGAAGTTCTATACACTCAGAAAAAACAAGACCGGGAGCTGACTGTGGCTCAGATCATGAACTACTCATTGCAGTCTTAGTTAGGTACCTGATTAAATGTTCGTCTTAATTCTTGCAGCATCCTAAAAATATACAATGTGAGAAGTATTGGGCTATTCTGTTCCTGAAACCTAACCTCTAACTTCACATTTGGAAGAAATCTTTTAAATCATTATCTTTTCATATGGAGTTCATCAGTATATATTATTACTTCTAAGTCAGGATCTTTAAATTTTCCTGTTATGTTATTATGTATAAAGTTCAATTTAATTGTACTGTGCTGGAGAGGTCGATAGGACTTTCATAAGGGAAGATCAAGTAACACAGTTCTGAGAAATGTTGTGGGAGTTAAGAATTTGGCAGTGATCAGCACAGAGCTAGTTAGTCAGGTCTATTTTTTAAAGAGATCCCCTAAAAATATTATAAGAAAAAGAAGATAAGCAAAAATGATAGAACTCTGGTGATGAAATGCAATTGCTTGGTAGAAAATGAAAATCCTGAAACTGAAAAGCACTTGGTAGTTTATAATGACAAGACCTTTGAAAGGGAATGTGATGACAGAGAAAGTGTCATTTGATTCAGCATTTACAAGGCATTGAGTGTCGGACTTTTGAGATCAGGGAAGAAATGTGAATAGATAGCCAGTGCAAAAATGTAATGATAATGTGTAAGAAACTGAAGCACCAAATGACATGTAATAAGTTCAAGAAATTTGGTGGTAAGTTTAAATGGGACCTGAAATACAGAGGAGAATTTTTTCATTAATTATTAAAAACATGAACCTGTTTACAGATCTCTTTAATAGTGGCTTGACATCTGACTGTCGATAGTAAAATAAATTATTGGTACAGTTGAAGGTTTCTCTGAAATTACATGACTTCTTAGGGGATTCAATCAGCAATTAGGTGACTCTTCTGTACTGCTTAGAACTGTGGGACTTAATAGAATGGTGGGGGGGGGGGGCAGACATGAATTCAGTGAACCTAGTGGAGAAAATGAATCCAGTGCAGTACAAATGAATGTGCTAATCATCGGGCAACTGCACGCATCTCCCATGCTAGTAAGGTCATGCTTAAAATCTTGCATGCTAGGCTTCAGCATTATGCAAACCAAGAACTTCCAGATGTCCAAGCTGGGTTTAGAAAAGGAAGAGGAACTAGTGACCAAATTGCCAACATTCTCTAGATTATAGATAAAGCAAGAAAATTTCAGAAAAACATCTATCTCTGTTTCATTGACTATGCTAGCCTTTGACTGTGTGGATCATGACAAACTGTGGAAAACTTTTAGAGAGATAGGAATACCAGACCATCTTATCTGTCTCCTGAGAAACCTGTATATGGGTCAAAAAGCAACAGTTAGAACCCTGTAAAGAACAACTGACTGGTTCAAGATCAAGAAAGGAGTACCACAGAACTGTCTGCTGTCACCCTGTTTGTTTAACCTAAATTTTGAGCCCATCATGAGAAATGTTGGGCTGGATGAATCACAAGCTGGAATCAAGATAGGCGGGAGAAATATCAACATCCTCAGATATGTGGATGATATCATTCTATTGGCAGAAAGCAAAGAGGAACTAAAGAGCCTCTTGACGAGAGTAAAGGAGGAGAGTGAAAGAGCCTGCATAAGACTAAACATTAAAACAAATCTAAGATCATGGCATCCAGCCCCATTACTGCATGGCAAATAGAAAGGTGGAAGTAGTGACAGGTTTTCTCTTCTTGGGCTCAAAAATCACTGCAAACAGTGAATACAACCATGAAATCATAAGATGATAGCTTCTTGGCTATCAATGGCAAGAAAGCAATGACAAACCTAGAGTGTGTGTTGAAAAGCAGAGACATTACTCAGCTGACAAAGGTCCGTATAGTCAAAGCTATGATCTTCCCAGTGGTCACATATGGTTGTGAAAGCTGGACCATAAAGAAGGCAGACCACCAAAGATTGATGCCTTTGAACTGTGGCACTGGAGAAGACTCCTGAAAGTCTCTCGGACAGCAAGCAGATCAAAACAGTCAATCTTAAGGGAGCTCAACCCTGAATATTCTCTGGAAGGACTGAAGCTAAAGCGCCAGTATTTTGGTCATCTAATGAGATCAAATGATTCATTGGTAAAGTTCTTGATGTTGGAATAGATTGAGGGCAGAATGAGAAGAGGGTGTCAGAGGATGAGATGGCTGGATGGCAGCCATCACCAATGCAATGAACATGAACTTGGGCAAACTCCAGGAGATGGTGAGGGACAGGGAATCCTGGGGTGCTGCACTCTATGGGTTTGCAAAGAGTTGAACACAACTGGGTGACTGAACAACAAAAGGAGAAGGAATGGTGGGAATATGAAAGTGGCAGGGAAATATTCTAAGTTTAATATCATGGAAGTAGAGCAGTTCTAATTGATAATCAGGCCAAAGAGGCAACTGTGCATGTAAGCGGTAACTGTTTGGCATAGAGGACTTGCCAAAGTGAACTATAAAGTGAAGCTGCAGGAAAAGGCACCAAGGTGAAGCAATGGGGTATATATAACTGG
Source organism: Cervus canadensis (assembly GCF_019320065.1). Classification (NCBI taxonomy): domain Eukaryota; kingdom Metazoa; phylum Chordata; class Mammalia; order Artiodactyla; family Cervidae; genus Cervus; species Cervus canadensis. The sequence continues at coordinate 76,647,867 of NC_057392.1, forward strand.
GTATGGCTGTGATAAAGCAGAATGAAACATTCTTTTAATGATGGAATTTGACCCTTGGTATTTTACCACAAATAACTAAACTACAAATAAGTGAATCTGAGTCATAAAATCATAAAGCTTTAAAACTGAAATGAATATCTAAGATAGACTTACTGAACTGCCATCATTTTACAGTTGAGGAAGTGGTGAAAATATGAGTTGTCAGAGGTCACATTTCTAGTGAGTAAGAAATTTAAGCCTACACAAAAACTTAGTACTTCATGGACGAACTTAAATATTATCATACTAAGTGAAGTAAGTCAGACAGAGAAATAAAAATATCATCTGAAATAAAAATATCATTCCATATTACCTATATGTGGAATCTAATAAAAAAATCATACAAATGAAACTTTTTACAAACAGAAGCAGACTGATAGATCTCAAAATCAAATCTATGGTTACTGAAGGAGAAAGGTGGTGAGACATGATAAATTAGGAGACTGGGGTTAACATATGTAAAATAAATAACTAACAAACATCTGTCATTAGCACAGAGAACTCTACTCAATATTCTATAATAACCTATGTGGGAAAAGAATCTGAAAAAGTTTGTGTGTGTACAGATATATATATGTAGTGTATAGATATATATATATACATATATATATATGACTGATTCACTTTTCTGTACACTTGAAATTAACACATTATAAATTAACTATACTCTAATTAAAAAAAAAAAAATAGCACTTGGCTACATGTACAGGCCTACCCCAGATATTACAAGTTTGATTCCAGAGCATCACAATAAAGTGAATATAGCAATACAGTGAGCCACATATTTTTTTTTGTTTCCCAGCCCATATAAATGTAGTTTACACTGCACTGTAGTCTTAATAGCATTATGTCTAAAAAATGTACACATCTAATCTAAAAATACCTTATTGCTAAAAAAAAATACTGTCATCTTAAACTATAGCAAGTTGTATTTATTTATTTATTTGCTGGTGGCAGGTTTGAAATGTTGTGAGAATTACCAAAATGTGACCCAGAAACAGTAAGTAGGCAAATGTTGGAAAAATGGCTCTGATAGACATACTCAATGAAGGGTTGCCACAATCCCTCAATTTGTAAAAAATGCATTATCTGTGAAGTACAATAAAGATAAGTACAATGAAACAAGGTATGCCTGTAATTTAAATGGATCATATCTTACTGATACTGAAGAGTATTTTCTATATCATGTGAAAAATGTCTGATTTGTCTTTTCCACAGAGTTATTTAGTTCTTTGTACTTCAGTATTTATTGGATTGGTAATGGTCCATTAATTGATAAAAATTGTTTTGCTTTTTTTTTTTTTAAGATAAGAGACATAGTTACACAGAACAGGCAAGATTTGATTGGTTTGAACAGATTGCATCACTTTTAAATAATTTTATGTTTTATTTATAACTTAAACTGATTGAAAATGTATTCTCAAATATTGTCACTGGTTAGTGTTGAATAATTTGAATCATACTGTGATTTGCCCAACTAAATATTGGTAAGTTTCTTTTAATTTCACTGAACTCAACAGAAAAAAAAAAATATTGATTTATCTTTGTATGTATGATGACTTAGTAGAACTACAGAATGAATTACATTGCTAGAAAAATTCACTGAAAGATTAATCAATCCACCCCTTCATTTTTTTAGATGAGCACAACAGAGATCAGAAAAGTTTAAATGATTGTTCCACATGACTTGCACTACATGACTAGGTTTCTTTGATTTCTTAATTCCATTAGCACTTCCCAAGCTCCTCCTATCCCAGGAATTTAAGTACTTGGTGACAATAGTTGTGGACTAATAGAGTTTCTGAGCTTTAATCTACACTACAATTCTTTTCAGTGCCTCTCTTCTCACTGTAACACCTTATTTAACCTTACTTTACATATTGATATTCAGATCCTACATATCACATGGATATAAGCAATTTATTATATTTTTGGTTGATTAAAAAAAAATCCCTAGAAAGGAGGAGCCTAAAAAAGACAAAAATACTTTTATATAATAACCACTGTACTACAGTAAAAAAGCAAACAAAACTGTAGTCCAAAGCCCAACCATATTAGCAAAAGCGGAGTGGAGAGGAGAGACTTCTGCCCTCACCAGTATGTACTATAGTGTCTCTACACCCCCACTGAGATTGCTGCAGTAGAGATCACATGGGGAGTCTGGACTTGAACCCTCACTGGGTAGTAAGTAGATGCCCCGCCCCTTCCCCTCTAGCAAGGTGTTAAAGGAGGCTTAGTGGAGTCAGGACTTTCACCACCACCTGACACAAATAAAGTCACCCCCACTGCAGCATTGGTAGATACCTGGGGAGCCAGAAGCTCCACCCTCATCCAGTAAAATGAGAATCCTTCCCCTCATGTGTCAATGCAGACCAAGTAAGGAAAACTGGACTTCTACCTCCATCTAGTAGTAATGAGAAGGTACTCTTATTTTCCCCAATGAAGCAAGAAGTGTCAAATAAAGCCAATTGAAACAAGATTTAAGTAAGATGTAAGGTCTCACAATATAATACTAAATATTCAGGTTTCAATCACAAACAATTCATCATCCAAGTACCAGGAAGATTTCCAACTAAATGAAAAGAGACAATCAATAGATGCCAACACTGAGATGTTGGTTCACAACTGTCTCACAAAGATTGTTAAGCAGCCATGGTAAAAGTATTTCAACAAGCATTTAAGATCACTCTTGAAAAATTAAAAAAAAAAAAAAATTAGAAAGACATAAAATAAATAGAAAGTTTTGGTAAAGAAACAAAGCATAAAAAGAACCACCAAATGAAAATTTTAGAAGAAAGATGCAAAAGAAAGAATCAGTAACATGGAAGACAGAACAATAAAAATTGTCCATCTGAACTAATTAAAAATAGGATGGGGAAAAATCAAAAACCTCAGACACCTGTTGGACTATAATAAAAGATGTGATATTTTTGCCATCATAGTTGTGGATGGAGAGAAACCAGGGCAGTGCTGAAAAAATACTTGAAGAAATAACAACTGAAAAGTTTACAAATATGATGAGAGATATGAACCTATGGACTCTAGAAATAATAACCATAAACAGGAGAAACCTAAGGGAATCCACATCAGGATACACCATAATTGAGATGAAAGCTGAAAACAAAGAAAATATCCTGAAATCAATCAGAGAAAAATGACACTATATCTGTAAGGGAAAAAAAATTCAAATGGCAGACTATTTCCTATCAGAAACCACAGAAGACAAAAGAAATGCGCACACCAGGAAGGAACTGTCACTCAGCATCTTATACCCAACAAAAATATCCTTCAGAAATGAAAGGGAAATCAAAACACTCTCCAATGAGAAAAAACTAAGAGAATCTGTCATCAAAAGATCTCCCCTAAAAAACTAGCTAAAGGAAGTTTTCTAAGCAGAAAGGAAATGATAAAATAAGGAACCTTGAAACAACAGGTAGGAAAAAATAACATGGATGGTAAGCAAAATATGGGTAAATGGAACAAATTTCCCCTCTACTCCTGAATATTTTAAGTTTGAATATTAAAGCAAATATCATAAGACTGTCCTATGTGGTTCCAAATGCATGTAGAAAAAGTATTTAAAACAATTACAAATAGAAAATAAAGGATAAATCAAGAAATGAGTTTTCCATACTTCACAAAATTTTATAAAATAATGATTCCAATTGACTGTGATAATACATATGTATATATAATGCAATATATACAACTAAATCAATTAAGAAAAACTATACAAAGATATGCTCAAAATAACTAGAAAGATACATTCAAAAGAAAAAACACAAATAGGAGAAAAAGGGAGGCTTAAGCCTTAACATATTAAATATGCTGTAAGTGGTATAAATAAACCAATTAAAAGACAAAGACAGAGTCGATTAAAAACTATGGCCCAACTATATGCTGTCTGTAAGAAAATCATTTCATGTATAAAAAGTTGGAAGAATGGAAAAATATGTATCATATAAACACTAAATAAAGGAAAGTGAGAGTTGCGATGTGAATATCTAAATAAATCAACTTCAGAGAAAATAAAACTAACAAGGACAGAGAGGGACATTATATATTAAGGTCAATTCAAAAAGAAAATACAGCAGTTCCAGCAATCCTAAGTAAATATGCATCAAACAATGAAGCTGCAAAATATATGAAGCAAAAGTAAGTAAAACTAAAAGTAGAAATAGAAAAACTTACAATTATAGCTACTTCAACCATCTTTCCTCAACAATTGATAGAACAACTAGACAAAAAAATCAGTAAGGATATATAAACTCTGTACCACACCAACTGGATCTAATTAAAATTTATACAACACTTCACCAAACAACAGCAGTATACATTCTTTTCATGTCCCCCTTCAGAATATACACCAAGACAGGTCATATTCTGGGAAATAAATATAAAGAGCAGAAATCATGAGCGCATTTTCTGATCACAATGAAGTAAAACCAGAAATCACTAGTAGAAAGATACCAGATAAATCTCCAAAGTCTTATAAACTAAAGAACACAATTCTAAATAACCCATGTGCCAAGGAGAAAGTCTCAAGGGAATTTCTTTTTTTTAATGAACTGAATGAAAATGCAAATACAACATATCAAATTTACTGGACAAACTTAAAGCAATGAAGAGAGGAAAGCTTCTAGCACCAAGTGCATGTATTAGAAAAGAAATATCACAAATCAATAATCTAGGTCTAATCTTAAAAAGCTAGGAAAAGAAGACAAATATAAACCCAAAGCAAGCAGAAGGATGGACACAGTAAAAATAAAAGCAGATTTAAATTTAGTTGAAAACAGAAAACAATATAGAATTATCAATGAAGAGAGAAGAAAGAGCTGGTTCCTTGAAAAGATATTAAAATTGGACAAACCTCTAGCAAAACTAGAAAAAAAAACCCCAAAAGATGCAAATTGCTAATATCAAGAATGATATAGAAGCTATCACAATAGACACTTCAGGCATCAAAATATTGACAAGGAAATACTGTGAACAACTTTACACATGTGAATTTGACACAAGGAAGAAAGGGAGCAATTCTTCAAAAAAAGAGAAAAGAAACAGGAGCTCTCAAAATTCATTTAATATGAAATAGGTAATTTAAGCAGCCCTATGAATATTAAAGAAACTGAGTTCACAATTTTGAACATCCAAAAAAAGAAATACTCAAGTCCAAAGAGCTTCACTGCAGAATTCTACCAAAAAAGAATGAACACAGACTCAACAAACTATAAAAGATTATAAAAATTCCCAATTCATTTTACAAAACTAGTACTACTCAAATATCAAAATAAGGCAAAAAGTCAGTACCCCCCAAAAAAAGAAAACTACAAACACACATTCCTCATGTATACAGAGGCTGAGATCCTTAACAGAGTATTATCCAGTAGAATCCAACAATAGTTAAAAGAATTAGAAATAATCAAGTATAGTTTATTCCATATATGCAAAGCTTGGTCAGTATTTGAACATAAATCAGTGTAATTCAACATATCAACAGATTAAAGAAGTTAAAATTTATATTGATTCTGGCAGTGAAAAGATGGAAGAAGGACCTTGGTTCTTGTCATCTTTGAAGAAAGAATTCAGTGAAGAAACCAAAATTGTGAAAAAGATAAAAGTGTTTATTGGGAGCAAAGTACCAGTGAAAGAACACAGGTGGGCTCTGAATGACTTACAGGTTATGAGGGTGACTTAGGGTGCTTACATGGGACAGTTTTCCAGGTTGTCTCTGGCCCATCATCTCCATATTTGGTCCTGGAGTGTGCATGTATTTCAGCCAATATGGATTACAGCTGGCATCTTCTTCCTCCATTTGTCCTTCCCCTAGACTGAGGGCCTTCTCTGTGCATGTGTTGGGCTGGGAAATCCACAAGAATGCACCCAGCCCAGGGCTCAATGCTCTCACTAGTATCCCATCTCAAAGCATTAGCATTTGCAGCTGTTCAGTCTGGGGCCTATCTACTCCTTACCTCAACATGCTTATATCAACATATACAGCAAAAGCGTTTGGAAAATTTTAACATCCATATATGATAAAAATAAGAATGCATGTTCAACATCATTTAAGAAATGTAAATTAAAACCACAATGAGATATTAGTTATCAGAATGCCTAAAATAAAATAATAGTGACAGCACCAAATACTGGTAAGGATGCAGAGAAACTGAATCACTCATACACTGCTGATGAGAATGTAAAATGGTACAGTCACTCCAGAAAATTTTTCAGTTTTTATAAAACTAAACATGCAACTACCATATTACTCAGAAATTGCCCTCTTGGACATTTATCCTAGAGAAATGAACATGTATGTTCACAACAAAACCTGTATATAAATATTTTATATCAGCTTTATTAGTAATTGCCTAAACACTGGAAATGACCCAGATGTTCAACTGGTGAACAGTTAAAGGAGCTATGGAATATCTATACCATGCAAAACTACTCAGAAATAAAAAAAGAACTACTAATGCCCACAACTTGGATACATCTCCATAGAAATATGCTGAGTGAAAAAAGCCAATCCTAAAAGGTAAGTTACTCTATAATTCCACTTATGTTAACATTCTTGAAATGACAAAATTATATATAAATGGAAAACAGATGAGTTGTTGCTGGGATTTAGAAGAAGATGGCTACTTGGAGCAAATTGGGTATGGCTGCAAAAGAACACAGGGCTTCCCAGGTGATGCAGTGGTAAAGAATCTGCCTGCCAGTGCAGGAGATGCAGGAGATGTGGGTTCGATTCCTGGGTCTGGAAGATCTCCTGGAAGAGGAAATGGCAACCCACTCCAGTATTCTTGCCAGTAAAAATCCCATGGATAGAGGATCCTGGCAGGTAGAGTCCATGGGATGGCGGAGAGTCGGGCATGACAGCCCAGCACAGCACATAAAAGAACACCGAACAGGGTCCCTGTAGCTATGGAAATGTTCTGCATCTTGACTGTATCAATATAAATATCTTCGTTGTGATATTATACCATGATTTTTTTTCAAAATGTTACCATGAGGGAAACTAGGTAAAGAATACATGAGCTATTTCTATATTATTTCTTACAACTCACATGTGAATCTACAGAACCAGTGTTTCCTGCATTGCAGGCAGATTCTTTACCAACTGAGCTATCAGGGAAGCCCAATCTAAAACTAAAAAGTGTCAATAAACAATGAATCCCTAACTCTCTGCTTCCCTTCCCTGGACACTCAGTCTACCACCAAAAGTTTCTTCTTTCAAGTAAAACAAAGAAGTCACTCCCACTATATTAAAAAGAAAAAAGCCATTGCAACACATAAATGATTATAAACAGTCTTAAATAGTTGCATTGTATGGGAGCATGAACAGAATCAAACGACACCAAATAATGCATAATCTGATAAAATGTTTCTTCATCTTATATAAAGATGTGATCACTTCTGATAAATAGAAAAATCATATATTTTCCCTATAAGACTATCAGAAATTTCAAAATAAATGATAGTCATTAAACCGTTCAAAACAGTAAAAAAAAAAAATGTGTTTTCAACCTTCCTCCCAGGGACTGAATGCACCTACTTCATAAAACACCAATGTATTAATAGAAGGAATACAGCCTTAATCTGAGAAAGGCTATGTTTGACTTTATGCATCCTGGTCTCTGCTGATTTCTGGGGACTTGGAATTGAATGTTGTGACTGAGAAGAAACCCTAAAGAAAGTAAACATATTTCCCCCTCTTTAAAATTGAGGTTTAACTATACTTGGTTTGTTTAACATCATCAATAAGGAAAAGAACAAAAGCACATAAGAAGAGAAGGTGGTGATGGAACACACCTAACTTTAGAACTGGCGCCAGGCAGGGGGCTTAAAGAGAAACACATATAACAGATTGTTGTTTCTCTCCTGCTGCCGCTTCCATTTACAAAAATCTCTATCTACATCCCAATCTCCAGAATCCACTTCTCACCACCTTCATCACTACTATCCTGGGACACATCGCCAAATGGTGCTCAATTCAATTCTCGCAACAAACGTCTCCACTTCTTTAAGCAATACCCACACAACAGCCAGCAGCCTCACTAAACAGAAGTTAGTGGCTAGTGTTACGTCCTTGCTCAAAACAGTGGCTCCCACTTGTTTCAAGGAAAAGCCGAAATCCCATAGTTGTCTACCAGGCCCCACAGACCGAGCCCCACACGCACTCAACTTGCCCAGCTCTAACCACCGCACAGGCTTCCTCAGAGGAGGACGCCAGGTCCCGAGGAGCCGGGAGCCAGCGTCTCGCCTTCCCATCCTCAGCCCTGTCCTCACCGCACGGACCCCGCGTGGACCTCAGGCCTACCTCCAACCCCTCCAGTCTCTTTCCTCCACAACTGCTGGGTCTCACTCACCTCAGCAGCAGACTAGGTCGGCAGGGAAGGAGGCTCCCCAGGTCCGGGAAGCGTAGGCCGGAAGTCAGGGGGCCCCCAGGTACCCGGATGGAGGTCAAAGGTGATGGCGCCCCGGGGCTGGCGCCTGTGCGTCTCCTGGCTCCGGCCCACCCAGGGAGGGAGGCGAGAGCGGACGTGGCTGGCTAGCAACCACGGAGGGCAGAGCCCCCAGGCCTATGCAGCCTCTCTGCAGAGCTCCCGGCTCCGGTCATCCCTCCCACACTGGGTCAGTGTCTTTGTTTAAGTTGTGTGTCGCCTCCGGTCTTGCTGTCCACTGTATTTGCTTCAATTTGCCTGTGGTTCAATTCCTTACTGCTTTGAGGTGTTACCTAAATCACCTGTTCTCGAAGATGCATCATCTGACCAGGATATTTCATTATACAACCCTTATCCCCACCTTCGCAATCCATGCCACATTATTTAGTTTTTTCTTTGTTCAACGCACTACTCGCTTTCTAAGATAGGTTAGTTTTACTTTTATGTTTTCCTTAGCACTCTGCTACAAGTGAACTTCCTCAGGGCGAGAAAAAAATATTTTCTAGCCATACCGGCTTCAGCTTTTTAGGTCACAGCCAGGACTTGGTCTTCTACTTCAGAGCTGGCACTTTTCTTCATGCTCACGGTCATGATCTAGATTCAAGCAAACATCCTTCTCTTGAATTGCCACCATAACCTTCAGCTGCATACTATTCAATGTATCTCCCTTACTTGCATTTAGAGAGTTTTCTAAAATTCAAACGTGACTATGTTACTCCCCATCTGAAACCATTTAATGTCTGCTCATTGTGTTTAGGATTATGTAGTATTTCAGTGAGAAAGCTCATTTGACATAGAATGATGGAGCATCCTTACAGACAGCTCATCTTGGAGATCAGAGAATTATTCCCATTATAGTGAGACTTTTTAATATGGCCTTAGGGAGAGGGAGTGGATGTGACTTATTGAGAGCAATGTGCCTAACTTTATGTGTCGCCCTAGATTCGGCCCTTCAGATGAACCTCTCTAGAAGTCATGCTTTCCCAGTTTAGACACATGATAGGCAGTCAATAGCATTCTCTCAGGATTTCTGCTTTGCCAATAGTTTAAAAATACTGAGGAAACTGGAAGTTTATTAGCATGAAAGGAAGACTGTGAGGATTAGGGGAGAAGTGAAACAAGGCAGTATGAGAGCAATTGTTTAGACAGATTTATAACATTCCCTGGTATTTAGCAGAGAATGTATCTTCTGAGGGCACGAGGAGAGATGGTGAGGTTTGTATTGATCAGTAGCCTATTCTCCAGGTGCTGAGGTCAGGGATTTGAGACCATGTAGAATCACTGACACATAAAAAGATAAAGTTAGACGATATCTCAGTAAAATCTTAATATATTACTTAGTAAAATCTTAGTGTATAGTTAGTAATATCTTTATAGCTCTTTCATTCTACGTTAATGCTGTGAATGTTTAGCTAATTTAAAACACCTGTATCACAAGATGGAATATGACTAAGAGTGTTGTATCATTATGTAAATAATGTCATAGTCTTGTTAATTTGAGAGACTAATTTCTATCAAAACATGGATCATATCTGTCTTATTTTTTATTCCTGGTTCCTAGAGCAATGCTTGGAGCATGCTTTTTTGAATAAATGAATCACGTTTTTTAGCCTTATTTTTTTTTCATATAATTTATTTTTGTTTTATATATTTTCATATAATATAGTTTTTGTTTCATATGCTATTGCCATTATATGCACAAAAGTTTATGAAAATGTTTATCTGAATGAGAATTTTGCATATTATTGTTTATTTATAATATCCTGTGAAAAATAACTAATGAAGGACACTTAGAAGATGGTTGTTCGTGGTGAATTATCTTGAAGTAAGTAAAGAGGAATGTTCTATTAGGACGTTTTAACTTAGGTTATATAATAGGTTGTAAGTTGGTAGTCCTTATTGTGCAATGAGGTAGTCCTTATTCATCTCAAGAAAATAGTAAAGCCTGTGGCATGAGATTCAGAAGGAAAGTTTATATTTGAGGATAGCTGAAACAGTCACATTTGAATAGTTGAATAGTATATTTTCAAGGATACAAAAAGATTTTACAGTTTAAGTTTAATACTAAATTTTGGAAGTTAAGACATTCATTACCTACTTATTGAGGACTTACATTTTGCAGGATGTGGAGTCAAAACAAAGTCCCTATCAATACATTCACACACACACACACACACACACACACACACACACACACACACACACATTACCCCCTGCCTACTTATATGCCTACTGTACATATACACTTACCTATATGATTATTTTATCTACTCACATATACCTGTATACCTATTACATATACACACATACATATCTACTACTCATATTGTATATACGTATATATTTTCTGAGACTTAAGAGAGCATCAGAATTAAAACTGGTGACTAAAACCATTATGAATGAGAAAGTAAATTTATAATTTTAGTAAAAAAAATAAGCATGATAAGAAAAGTCTGTAATTTCATGAAATGACATTGTCTAAGAAATGACAGCTTTATTATGTAACTTTCTTCAGAATTATATCTTAGATATGTGGAAGCATTCATACTGGAGTATGTGCTCAATTTTTAATTTGTACTTTGTCATAATTTTAATTATATCTCCCAAGATTTTTCTGTTATCTCTGAAGGATTCACCTTGCTAAAATGATTATTCAACTTTAAAAGTCTTCTGTTTTCAAAATGTTTTGAAAGAAAAACCATGTTAACAAATTATTTAGCCTATTTTAAAAAATGACACTGTATAAATGTTCTACTAGACCTTCTTTGTGCTTCCTGGAAACCTCTCTTTATAAGACACATTGACTTTTTCAGGCAATCAAGGTGCTCTTTAGTAAATGGCTTCACAGAGCATCAATTTCCATGAAAACAAGTGCTGGATATTCTTATCAGCCATTCTCAAAAGTGTCTTTTAAAGGCAAGAACAAATTGAATAAATGCAATATTTATCTTTCCCTTGCAAAGTTTGACAGACTTATATACCAAGAGTATTTGTATTCTAAATCTTCGGTTTTACTTAATGTATATGCCTCATAAGAACATGTGTTTTCAACCACGTGCAGAAAAGCTGACCCTGAAATTGTGTGTGCTATCTTATAATTTTTATGGATGGTTATAGGATTTTTGTACTGGACAAAGATCAGTTTAAAACAAGTAAAGGTAAATGCAATTAAAATACAGCTTGTTATTAAGTGGTATCTATTTTATGTCAAATCTTGTCCTCCAAAATATTTAAAGTACATACCTATAAAGACTTGATAAACTGTTCACCTGAAGAGAAGGCAATCATATTATATATGGATTAATAAATGCAAGAAAGAAGAAAGTGTGAAGTAGAATGAAAAGTCAGAAGTCAGGGAGAGAGAAAAAAAAGACAGCAATGGTAGGCAGGAAGCAGAATATTATGTAAAACAGATAAAGAATAAAAAAATTTCAACAAAATGGTGTATTATCACTCGTTAGTTGTCTGGTCTCGTTTCCCTAGTTTCAAAAACATTAATATTTGTGATCATATTAAAATTTAATATCACTGTTCTCACATATATATTAATAAGACCCCTTCTCTCCTTATTTCTTCCTTACCACCAGTTTTTCCAGCCAGGAAATACTCTTAGAAAATTACTTCCATGTGTGGATAAATGGAGAGAAGGAAGAGGAGGAGGAATAGTATATATATATATATATATATATATATATATATATATATATGTGTGTATATATATATACACATATATACACACACACACACACACAGACACATCTACATATACATGTATATATGAACCAGGCACCCATGTGGCTCCTAAGGACGGGCTGAACTTGGGGTCTGTGCCTTCAGTCAAAGCTTTAGATGGAAGATCTCAGGTTTCAACACCACGTGTTGACAAAATGTTTGATGCTCCACCAGCTTTACCAAAAACTGCCAGAAAGTCTTTGGGAACTGTCAACAGAGCTACAGAAAAATCAGTTAAGATGAATGGACTGCTCAAACAGAAACAGATAACTTTCTCTACCAAAAAGATTGCTGCGAAGATTGTTAAAGCAAAAAGTTCTGTTTCCGCCTTAGATGACACCTACTCAGAAACAGAAAAATTCTTTCCCTTCAATCCATTAGATTTTGAGAGTTTTGACCTCCCTGAGGAACACCAGATCGCACACTTCCCCTTGAATGGAGTGCCTCTCATGATCCTTGATGAGGAGAGGGAGCTTGAGCAGCTGTTACACGTGGGCCCCCCTTCGCCTCTGAAGATGCCCCTTCCACTGTGGCGGTCTAATCTGTTGCAGTCTCCCTCAAGCATTCTGTCAATTCTGGATGTTGAATTGCCACCTGTTTGCTATGACTTAGATATTTAAATTTCTTAGCACTTTATAGTTTGGGTATGCATTAATAGTTTGTATTAATAAAGCAATTCTTTGTTTAATAAACTCTTACTAAAAAAAAAAAAAAAGAGGCTTATTAGGCTTCCTTGGTAGGAATATGTATTTTTTTTTTTCTGAAAGTTGCTCAATCGTATCTGACTCTGTGTGACCCCTAGTTCCTGTATGTATACACACACACACACACACACACACACACACACACACACACACACACACAGAGCTTCCCTGGTGGCTCAGATAGTAAAGAATCTGTCTGCAATGCAGGAGGTCCAGGTTCAATCCCTGGGTCAGAAAGATCTCCTAGAGAAGGGAATGGCTAGCCACTCCAGTATTCTTGCCTGGAGAATTCCATGGACAGAGAGGAGCCTGGCGGGCTGCAGTCCATGGAGTTGCGAAGAGTTGGACACGACTGAGCGACTGAGTACCACTAGCACCAGTTAAATTATAAAGTCCTCTTTGGTTTTTGCTCATGTTTTGTTTTAAGATATTAAATTGCTTTTAAAGTGCTTGAAGCTTTTTCTTTGTTTGTGAGCAAAGTACATGGTCTTATTGACTTTATACCTAGGAAGGTGACATTGGAAGTGCCAATGCCGTATTTTTCTTTCCTTTCACTCCATTACCTGATGTAGCGAACCAAAGTAGGAGATCTTTAGCCTTTTATTGTATTTATTCTTTTTTGAATTCTTGATTAGGATGTCGTCAGTGCCTACCCTAATATTTGGGATTCTGGAAAGCAGAAGTCCGTAAAACTGTGGACATTTCACCGAGTAATAGAAACTAAAGCTGAAAGAATTTTGTTTGAAAAACTGAGTAGAAAAATAATCATTAAGCAGGACTGGGGAAACAAAAACCCCGTTTTTCAAATGTGCAAACTCTAGGAACCATGTCATAAAGTTGTTAAACATACAGATTTGATAGGTCCTAAATCTATGTGTGGACCCTGAACAGGCCTTTTCATGACCACACATGTCTGGTGAGTACTGAAACAGTATTAATGTCCGGTTAGTTTGATGAAGGCATGTTTGTAAGAGTCTTCACGACTGAACCTGGAAAGAGTTCATGACCCTGGCTACCATATATGGGTGAGTCTTAGATTCTTATTCACAGTATTTCTACAATCCCTATTATTTATTTATTTATTTTCATTTATTTTTATTAGTTGGAGGCTAATTACTTTACAATATTGTAGTGGTTTTTGCAATACATTGACATGAATCAGCCATGGATTTACATGTGTTCCCCATCCTGATCCCCCCTCCCACCTCCCTCCCCATCCCATCCCTCTGGGTCTTCCCAGTGCACCAGCCCTGAGCACAACAGACAACACTGAAATACACTGGGAAGACCCTATAAACTTTTTAAATGCAGCTTTTTAAGAGGAAATTTACATGTGATAAAATGTACCCATTTGAAGTGAACATTTGAATGAGTTTTGTCTATGCAGTTACAGTGATGAAATACTTGGTACCTATTAATGTTGTGAGGAAATATCTTTTACTCTTTGCCAGTTGAAATTAATTTTCCCATTGATTTTTTTCTTAAACCTTGATAGCAGAAAGCCTCAGAGAGTGGCTTGGGACATCTGCTTTGATCAACTATCTTCTGATAGTTTGGCTATTGTGATAGTATGAATGTCTTTAGATCTGCTTAAGTCTCTCTGTAAGCAAATTAATTTTCATGATACTCTTACATGGCCTTCTTTAAGTCTTCATTTGAAGTTCCACACTTGAAGACATTATCCTAGAAGGCATAACATCTAATAACTACATTTGAGTTTTCTCTTTAAAAAGAAAAAAAAAATGACAGTCCCAACAGTTTTGACAAAGGAAGTAAAGAATGCTGTGGAAAGCATCTTTATGTCATAATCAGAATGCTTTTTATCTTACTTTTAGGAATGTTTGATGAAACCACAGAATGCCATGTATATTGCCTTATTTCTGTAAATTATTTAACTCCTGCACTTTACAGTTATTTAGGATATTCAAGACATATTTATTCTAGAAGTTGTGGACTGAATATGTGATATAGGCTAAACACTATGAAGCATCATAAAATTCAGATCTTTACCCAGCAAACCTATACAAAATCAAAACACACTGCTAACAACCCTTTAATTTATGGCTTTATTTCATTTACATTTGCATAAAAATGAAAATAAATTTGATAATGCCCTGATTCAATAAATACATATTCTTGATCTGTGTTTTATCATTAATTATCGCATAGGATCAGTGATTAAGAGCATGTTCTAATTCAGTGACCAAGAATACTCAGAGATTTTGAAATGTTTTTTTCAAATACTTGTTTCTAAATTCTGGGTAGAGCTTGGAAATTAGGAATGTATTATGGTTATTTACTTGGTCCTTAAACAAGCGTCTATTAACCACCCTGTAGTGTGTTTATTTCATTTCATAGTCTTTTACTTAAAGCATCTTTTACCTGAATGGAAAGAATTTCTTCTGTAGTTCACTATAGTGTACTATCTGGGCTTCTCTGGTGGTTCAGTTGGTAAAGAATTTGCCTGCAATGCAGGGAGACCCAGGTTGAGCTCCTGGGTGGGGAAGATCCCCTGGAGAAGAAAATAGCAACCTATTCCAGTATTCTTGCCTGGAAAATCCCTTGGCCAGAGGAACCTGTAGGGCCATAGTCCATGCGGTCGCAAAGAGTCAGACACGACAAAACAACAAACGAATCATAAAAAGGAAAAATAGTGTACTAAGACTTTTTTCTACTCTTATCTTTAATAATACTATTTAATTATGCTTTTCTGTGTATCAATTAGGCTTTAAAACATTTATTTTAGAAATTGTGGACATATGGCACTGTCATCTACTCCCTTTAGTTTCCTCTCTTTATTCCAATGAGTTTCCGTAATTTGACATTGATTTCTGACTGATGTTTATGTACGTGAAAATATATCTTTTAGATAGTAAGGATGAAGTGTAACTCATCCTGATAAAATAAATTTACTAATTGAATGTGATGGTAGTGGGGAAAATGTCATAAGCAAAGGAAACATTTAAACAACAAAACTACTTGATAGCCTTAAATCTGACTTTGGCATTGGATACGTTTTACATATGCTCTAAATATGAGTTCTTCAAGATACTCATTTGTATTAATTAGTGTACAGTTTCTTAGCCAGATTGACTGTGAATTGTCAGTGTTCTACAGCCAGACTCATGTTTATTATATAGCATTTGTTGTACTGTTTTAATTTGAGAAAAGCAAATATTAAAATTATTTCAAATATTCCAAAATAAGTTGAAATTAAAGAATGTTTAGAAAGGGACATATGCTGTTAACCAAAGCTAAAATATATTCAAGTTATTAATACTAATTTCCAGCCTGTGTTGTGCCATTTATATTTAGTTATCCTGAAGCTTGCCTCCAAATCCTTCTCTCTCACAAAAATCCAATACAAAAATAAATCCTGCATATTTTAATTTTCAAATTATTTCACTAAATATTTCAAAGAGATAGAAAATATGTCGTACAAATTAATGATATGATGTTTCAAGCTTCCACTGCTTTTAAGGCAGTTAAATGTTAATAAGAAACTCTGAAGTCAGTATACTGTAAATCCCCCAAATATGTAAGAATCTTCTTAGTTATATAATTATAACTGTAATATTCATGCTAATCTAGAGCAATTTAAGAAAATTTATGTGTGTCCTTTTTATATTTCTATCAAGGAAATTTTGTTTGAAAATATACTCTACAATGTTGTGAATTTGTTGCTGTTTAGTCGCTAAGTTGTGTCTGACATTTTTGTGAGCCCATGGACTGAAGACCACTAGACTCCTCTGTTATGGGATTTCCCAGGCAGCAATACTGGAGTGGGTTGCCATTTCCTCCTCCAGGGGATCTTCCCAACCCAAGAATCGAGCAATCGAGCCTGGGTTTCCTGCTCGGGAGGCAGATTCTTCACCAGTGAACACCTGGGTAGCCAATGTTGTGAATAGGGTAAAATTAATCAGACAACAGATGTACACTTTTCTGTCTGTCACTATCTTACATCTCTGAACAAATCATTTAAACTTCCTGAGCCTCATTGTTTTTATTGGCACCACTAGGAGATAGATATTATCCTTGTTATCAGTTGTGAAAATTAAGTGTAAATGGTTTAAGTCACTTTTCAATAACGCAAAACCAAGAAATAACAAAGCAAACCCTTAGACTTAGGTTTGTAACCTCAAAACTCCTGACTTGACTGACTAGGACACACTTACTTTTATTAAAATAAGGTTTTAGCAAAGATTAAAAGTCAATGTGTCCTAGTCAGTCAAGTCAGAGATTTTGAGGCTACTATGACACAGTGACTTTTATTAAAACAAGGTTTTTTAATCTTTGCCTTATACTTGAGGTAGACTGAGACAGAGAGGTTCGAGTGCTTACCCAAGATTATATGGTCAGGAAATGTCAAAGCTGAGACTTGTACACAGAGCTACTAATTCTGATTCTAGTTCTTTCTTCTGGACCAAGCAGCCTTCCAAAATGAATGCCTCATGAAGTTCAGCAGGAGTAAAAAGGAAAAGACTCTAGAAATAATACCTGGTGTGTGCATATGGGTGGGTGTGTATAGCGCATATATGTACCATATATAACATAAATATAAATATATTTATGGTTTTCAGTAGGATTTTTTTTTTCAGATTGTAATATATGTTCATGCTGCATGTTATGCACACTATTTTGCTTCTTACTTTTTTCCCTCTTATACATCCTGACATATGAGTCCAGTTTTGGAGAGAAGGTGAGGTAAAAATGCAACATGTGGTTTTTCTCCAGGTGACTACCCTCTTTTTCTAACACTGTTTATGGAATAATCTTTTATTTCTCCATAGATTTGAAGCAAATATTAAGGTCCAGAATTTTTTAACAGTATTTTATAAACTGTTTAAAGAGCTATCTGCTCTCTGTTAACCAAATTACTAAGCACATATCAGAGACATACTGTAATAGTTTCGAAGCGCTTGAGTTACCTTAGAAGCAGTAAGGTACTGATTTGACCATACTCAGTTGTTGAGTTAAATGTTTATTTTAGTGCAGTTTCCATAAGCAAGATTTAGGTAATGATTCAGGGTAAAGAGAAAGGGTAGTCAGCAAAGGGAAGAGCTGTCTATGAAAAATCTTGAATGCTACAGTTTTGAATGTCACAGTGGTACACTTATGGTCATTTCTTTGGAAGAATTAACCATTAAAGTAAATATTATAGCTGATATTTGGTATCCATGGCAAATAAATGAAGAAACAATGGAAACAGTGACAGACTTTATTTTTTTGGGCTCCAAAATCACTGCAGATGGTGACTGCAGCCATGAAATTAAAAGACATTTGCTCCTTGGAAGAAAAGTTATGACCTAGACAGCATATTAAAAAGCAGAGACATTACTTTGCCAACAAAGGTCTGTCTAGTCAAAGCTATGGTTTTTCCAGTAGTCATGTATGGATGTGAGAGTTGGACTATAAAGAAAGCTGAGCACTGAAGAATTGATGCTTATGAACTGTGGTGTTGAAGAAGACTCTTGAGAGTCCCTTGGACTGCAAGGAGATCCAACCAGTCCATCCTAAAGGAAATCAGTCCTGAATATTCATTGGAAGGACTGATGCTGAAGCTGAAACTCCAATACTTTGGCCACCTGATGCAAAGAATTGACTCATTCGAAAAGACCCTGATCCTGGGAAAGACTGAAGGCAGAGGGAGAAGGGGATGACAGAGGATGAGATGGTTGGTTGGCATCACCGACCTGATAGACATGAGTTTGAGCAAGCTCCAGAAGTTGGTGATGGACAGGGAAGCCTGGTGTGCTGCAATCCATGGGGTCACCAAGAGTCAGACAGGACTGAGCGACTGAACTGAACTTAACTGATTTGGTATCACAGACTTATCTCTATATGGATTATTTTAGAATTTCTAGAGCTGGTTAAGGAGTCTTAGATACACTTAAGATTGTACAGACACCCCTGGATGTGTAACAATTTTTATATTTTATGTGCATTTTTCATTATCTACTTAATTCAAAAAATTATACTGCCTTTCTGCATCTCCAGTCTCCATGGATAAGAGAAAAACAAAGTATCCTTGGCAAAGTGCCTCACTGGAAACGAGACACTGCTGCAAGACGTGATTCCTGCATGTACAGTCTCACTATCAAGTTGATATCCTTATAAATAAAAATGATCTGGTGAACTCTGAGACTTCACCCTGGTGATTCAGATAGTGCTGAGGACCTTATTCATGACTATATTGGGCATGAAATTGTTATTTACTGCTTAAAACATATGATAGGCTAAACTCCAGATATTTATGCTTTCATGCAAAGAGCATGGCCTTTGGAGATAGAAATCTCTAGCTCTTTCACTGCCTGTGTCATTGAACCTTGCCTTCCACACCTGTAACTCTGGAGCAGTGTTCATTTTTCAGGGGGAGGGGGTAAAATAAAATAATGAGATAAGAGTAGCACAGTGTTTTGTACAAGGCTTAGTATATGTGAACTCCCTTCATTTTCTCTTCTTTACTGGAAACTATTTTTATTCCATAATGCCAGCTGTTTTATATTACTTCAGCAATTTGCTCCAATAACTCTCCCAGGATGTTATTATATTAAAGTGTCTTATCTTTGAGGTCATTGTTTGTGGGAACTAGTTTTTAAATATAAATTCCTTTTTCCTTAAGATTAAGGTAACTAGAACACAACCTGAAATATTCAAAATATTTCAAGTAATGAAATTTATTTCAATCAATAAATTATTTTTTATAAAAAGCAACCTAGATTTACATAACATTGTACATTTTCAGTTATTAAATGATTTTTATGATCATATTTCTCTGTTTTGCATGCTCTTTTTTCTGTGTTACATGACTTTTAGTCATTATCCTTTGCAGATTTATCTTCTTTTGGTGGTTTTTCTTAAAATTCTTTTTCTGTTAGTGGCCTTGAAAGAGAAATGTAGGCTCATGACATTTCAAAAGCAATTCACTTGGGCTTGTTGGCATTAACTTGAGTGTTGATGTTGTTGCAAGAGTAGGACAGATATTCTTCAAACAAATAGCATATACTCCCTCTGTTTATTGCACAAAGTGACCAACAGAATACTCAAAATATAATCTAATCTGATTTAATTGCAAACTCTTTATTTCCTGCTGATTGTAGGAAATAAATTTAGATGTTAACTACTACAACAAAACATATATAAAATGAGATTATTTAAATTTATACCTTCCTACATCCAGCTTTATTTTTTGTTTCTTTTCTTTCGTTTGTTTGTATCCTACAGCTGACCTTGAAACCAAGAAAAATTATGATTTAAGGAAGTAAATATATTTTTGGGTAATGGGATTCCATTCTTGATTTCTGGAATTATACTTTAGGGACAAGAGGTAGCTCTGTGTGATTAAAAGTCTGTCATTAATGCTGCAAGGGGAAGACCAGAGTCTGACACCAAAACAGTTCAATTAGCTTTAGCAGAAGAGAAATGGAGGAGCCATAGCACATTAAGGATGAATTCAGGAAGACCCGAGACCATGGGGAACTTGCCTGCTCTCTACACTATTTTCCAAGGAGAGGTTGCTAAGTCACAGACTATGGAGCCATTATCAAAATTCCAGGCTGTTGGAAGCAAGGTCTGGTTGAACTCACATGTCATCCTATTGCTGCGTGGATAAGCCCTCTGAGATAGTAGATGTTGGAGACAAAGTGTGGGTGAAGCTCATTGGCTGAGAGACAAAAAATGATAGGATAAAATTACCCTTCTCCATGAAGGTTGTCAACTAAGGGACTGGGAAGGACCTTGATCCCAACAATGTTATCATTGAGCAAGAAGAGAGGCAGAGGCGGTCCTTCCAGGATTACACTGGGCAGAAGATCACCTTTGAGGCTGTCCTGAACACTGCCTTCAAGAAGTGTGGCTGTAAAGGCTACTTTGCAAAGGATTACTTCATGCAACCAGGTGGGGCCAAGTACTCTCCTATGAGGAAGAGGAGAAGGAAAAGGCAAAGTCAGCAGAGTTTGAAAAGCCCGACCCCACGAGAAATTCTTCTAGAAAAAGAAAGGAGAAAAATAAACATAGAGACAGGAAGTCATCTGACTCTGACAGCTCAGACTCTGAGAGTGATACAGGCAAGAGGACAAGGCAGACATCAAAGGACAGCAAGTCAGCAAAGAAGAAGACAAAGAAGAAGAGGCCCAAGGAGTGAGAGTGCAGAGTAGAGGGGGTGGTTGACAGAAGGAACCAGGAGCCTGTAGTTTGAAACCCTGGCTCCTAGAAAGACTCAGAAGTGAGAATATGGCCTCCCCCCACCCTTCTCTCCCATGGGAGATCGCATCTCTAGTGCCACAGGCAGGTTTAGGAGTTAGGTATCAAAAGCATCTGCCTGAACGAATTGTTTCCTTATCACTCTTGGTCCCTTTGCAAGTGACCCCTGCAGCTCACCCATTCATTCACCCAATTTCATTCAGCAGGAGGTCTTATTTCCCTCACCAGCTGCCACTTCCAGAGCCAGATTCCTGTACAGGAGTCCAGGCTAGAGCCGCAGGGACTGCTGTAGGGGTGAGTCTGGCTGTAGTTGGACAGAGTGATTGGCCTACCGATCCTGGCCTGACTGGTGGATGGTCTCTGCTGCATCCAGCACAGGGGTGGAGGGAGACCGGCAGTATGAGAGAGAAGATGGTAAGAAGTGGCGCTCACTTTTTCCATTCCCCTGAGATGATTCTGCTATGTTAGAAGTGACAGCTGGTGGTCACAGCCAGGAAACCTCTGTTTGCAGTGACTTAGCTTGTTTGGGACTTTCCATCAGACCACTGAACCAGGCATCTCAAACCAAAAGCATTGGTTTACTTTGTATTTACTTCAGTGTGAGTCAATTGGTTCCATTTCAGGTTTCTGCTTAAATTCCTGGTACTTAAAAAAAAAAAAAAAAAGGGAGAAAACTCTCATTATTTGGTCCATGTCAATAGATTTGACTGTTAGTATCTCTCCTCTGTGTAAGCTGTGCATGCAGTTGTTTCTGATGTTATCCCAGTTATATCTGACCAATATCCATAGTCTTTCTAATCTATAAAATGCTCAGATAGTAATCCTCTTATTCAATGTCTGCTCCCTTTTGTACATTTCAGTTACCCTAACTGCAAAATTTAATGTAATTGTTAGTAGACATCAGTGGGCATATTAGCAGTAGAATGACAGAACTGAGGTAAAGAAAAAGGGCTGGTGATCCAGAAAGTATATAAGCATCTTTATAAAGAACAGAGATATAGAAACAAACCCTCTTGTCTTGTTGGAGGACCACTGAGACCAACAGAATGCCAGTAAGAATCTTGGATTCCACTCATAAAGAGCCTATGTACACTGGCACCCCAGGAAGGGTAGAGAGAGGTCACTGTCCAATCACACACCTTAGCCTAAGCCAAGTTAATGCTCAGGCCCTGCTTACTCCACATCACACCGCGGCACTGGATCTAGGGTAGCCATAATTGGGGCAGAGACTCAACAGTGAACCTCAGAGGTGATCCAGTTGTAGAACAAATTTTAGGTGGGGTGGCAGAGGGCACAGAGGATCCAGGCTACCTCACTGAAATCCTCAGCCCATATATGCACCTGCTGGAACATGCAGGGTCTGGGTGCTGAGCCCTGGGCTTCAGAGGACTGGGATTGCGTGCAGAAAGAACCTGAAGTGGTCCACAAGGGGTTGGATAGGGCGTGGCGGGGAGGTGTACATGGAGGAAGCACGGCCCCATCACAGAAGCAGTGTCCTCACTAAGGCATGCAAAGAGGGAGGGCCAGGGCCCACCCTAGCAGCCTCCCGTCTGGCGTGCTCACAGTACAGCGGGCATGTACTGCCATTGAAATCCCACTATTAAGGCACATGCGAGGGAAGGCTAGACCCACCATAGCTGCCTCGTTATTGTCGCTGCCTCTGTGAGCTCTGCCAGTAAGACGACAGGGCCTCCAGTGTCTGGGCCGGGTCCAGCCTCAGCATCTGTGGGCTTTGCGGGAGTGTGCATACAGAAGCAGGGCCAGGGTCTGGGTGGCTTCCAGTGCTCCCGCAGCAGGTCCAGGTACTGTTCTGGGTTCCTGACTTCTTCAGAGGATCCGTGCTGGCACCTTTGTGAACACAGCAACCTGAGGGACACCTGGCAGATCGCCTGCATTTCAGCCGCCGAGCTGGGGCCAACGGCAGTGCCAACAACAGTGCCAACAAGAGTGTACTTGGTGAGGCGTGCAGACTGGAGCACTCCCAGCGTGGGAGTGCTCCAGTCCCACCCATCTCAGACTGCAGCTCGGAATGCATCTGAGCGCTGCTACAGTAACAGCTAGGAGGCGGACCCGACCCCTGATACGGCGGTGATAATCACAGAGCAGAGAAGAGACCTGCTCAGTATCCAGTTCATTCTGGCAACACCAGTCACACCTGCTATCAACGAGGTAACAATCCGCACACATTGAGTAAAGACTGCAGTAGATAATCGTTTATCCTAAATCCAGGGAGTAGAAGAAATATAAGTAAAATGAAGAAGCAAAGGAACCACTCCCAATTAAAAGATCAAGACAATTCCCCTGAAAGAACAAACAATGGGAGGGGTGTTTGGGGGAGAAGGGATACGTGTATATGCATGGCTAAATCCCTTCACTGTATACTTGAAACTGCCAGAACATTGTTAATCGGCTATATCTTAATGCAAAATTAAAAATTTAAAGTTTGAAAAAAAAAAAAAACAAATGAATCCTGACTCTTTTTAACTTTCAAAAAAAACAAAAAATGAAAAAATACCTCTTCATTCTAATAGATACCAAGTTCAAAAAGGGAATAATGAAAATAAGGAAGGAATTAAGAAAGGCTATTGACAGAAATGAAAGTTACTGTTAAATAAACTAGAAATTATAAAGAGGATCCAAGAAATGCTAGAAAACTCACTCACCAATTCAAAAGCTAAGCTAAAGGCAGTGAATAGCAGAATGAATCATGCAGAAAAACAAATAAGTCATCTAAAAGATAGAATAATGGAAATCACTCAATCAGGACAAGAGACAGAACACCAAATTAAAAAAAAAAAAAAAGGAAGCAGTATGTTACCTATGGGATAATAGAAAGCATGCCAATCTACACATAATAGGAATCCTGAAAGGAAAAGAAAGAGAAAAGGGGACTGAAAGTGTATTTGAAGAAATTACGAGTGGAAACTTCCCAAAGCTAAAGAAGGAAGCAAATATCTAGGTACAGGAAGCATTCAGGGTCCCAAACAAGATATCTGATACCAGAACCAGACCAAAAAACTACCAAAAGCTCACAGTCCAAAATCTTTGATGAATATAGAAGCAAAAAATTCTCAAAAAGATATTAGCAAACCAAAGCCAACAGCACTTAAAAAAGATCATACATCATGACCAGTTTGGATTCATCCCAGGATCACAAGGATGGTTCAGCATAGGCAAATCAATCAATGTGATATACTACATCAGCAAAAGAAAAGACAAAAACCACATGATCATCTCAAGAGAGGAAGGAAAAACATTTGATAAAATTCAACATCCATTCATGATGAAAGTGAAAGTCGCTCAGTTGTGCCCGACTCTTTGTGACCCCAGGGACTATACAATCCATGAAATTCTCAAAGCCAGAATACTGGAGTGGGCAGCCTTTCCCTTCTCCAGGGGATCTTCCCAACCCAGAAATCGAATCAAGTCTCCTGCTTTGCAGGTTTATTCTTTACCAGCTGAGCCATCAGGGAAGCCACCGTTCATGATTTAAAAAAAAAAAAAAAAAAGCTACTTAATGGAATGGGAACAGTGACAGACTATTTTGGGGGGATCTAAAATCACTGCAGATAATGACTGCAGCCATGAAATTAAAAGATGCTTGCTCCTTGGAAGAAAAGTTATGACCAACCTAGATATCATATTAGAAAGCAGAGACATTATTTTGCCAACAAAGGTCCATCTAGTCAAAGATATGGTTTTTTTATACACATCATGTATGGATGTGATAGGTGGGCTATAAGGAAAGCTGAGTGCCAAAGAATTGATGCTTTGGAACTGTGGTGTTGGAGAAGACTCTTGAGAGTCCCTGGGATTGCAAGGAGATCCAACCAGTCCATCCTAAAGGAGATCAGTCCTGAATATTGATTGAAAGGACTGATGTTGAAGCTGAAACTCTAATACTTTGGCCACCTGATACAAAGAACTGAGTCATTCGAAAATACCCTGATGCAAGGAAAGATTGAGGGTGGGAGGAGAAAGGGATGACAGAGGATGAGATGGTTGGATGGCATCACCGACTCAATGGACATGAGTTTGAGTAAACTCCGGGGGTTGGTGATGGACAGGGAGGCCTGGCGCGCTATGCTCCGTGCAGTCGCAGAGGCGGACACAACTGAGCAACTGAACTGAACTGAACTGAACTGAATGGAAGTGGGTATAGAGGGAAAATATTTCAGCATAAGAAAAGTCATTTATTGTCCATCAACAGAGGAATTGATAAAGAAGATGTGGCACATATATACAGTGGGATATTACTCAGCCATTAAAGAAGAATGAAATAATGCCATTTGCATCAACATGGATAGGCCTAGAGATTGTTATACTAAGTGAAGTAAGTCAGAGAAGGAGAAATATCATGTGATATCCTTTATATGCATAAACTATAAAGGAGTATAAATGAACTTATTTACAGAAAAAGACTCACAGACTTGGAGAACTAACTTACGGTTGCCGGGGGAAAGGACAGGCAGAAGGGATAGATAGGGAGTTTGGGATCAGCGTGTGCACATTGCTATATTTAAAAGGGTTAGCCAACAAGGTCCTACTACTGTGTAGCATAGGGGACTCTACTCAATATTATGTGGCAGCCTGGATGGGAGGGGACTTTGTAGGGGAATGGATACATGTATAATACTTGTTGCTGAGTCCCTTTGCTGTCCCCCTGAAGCTATTATATTGTTAATCAGCTATATTCCAATACAAAATTTAAAGTTTTTGAAAAAGGGGGGGATACTTAAAAAATGGCCCACATTAAAAAGAATCTTTTAAAAAGAGCCTGTGAATAGGTACAAATGTTCCTTGTCTTTGACTTTCAGGGTTACTTTCACATGAGCCACATTCAACCTCTAGCAATTCAGTACAAATTTTAGCTGAATTTTCCTTACTGGCTTGTGTGACATTGGTGTCCATGTAATTTGGTTAAGCAAATGTGTTCTGTGTCTCCTTGCAGTCTTCTAACTTCGATTTCAAGGTATTAATCTTATCCGTTACCAATGAATTCAATAAAAGTTGTGGTTTTGCAGGTTAACTGACTTTTTGTTGTTTTAAAATTGGTATCATTATGACCTTTCCAGATTTCTATATTCCAGGCAGAAGTCCACATTCTGAAGTACAAATAAACATTTTTTTTTTGAGCAATCATATTGTTAACATTGACCTGTCATAAAATAGAATTCCTTAGCAACTCAGTGTTCATGGAAGAAGCTGAGAAAGTATGTCTTGGTGCAAGTTTTCAATTTCGTGCTGGCAACCTTGCGGCTATCCAAAGCATTACATATTTTGAGTTGTTTTCCTGTGCCACTTGTGAAAGAGCAGAACAGTTAATCAGATACATGTATTATAGGTAACATACAACACATGTATTTTTTAGATTAGATTAGAATTTCTGCTAATATAATTCAAGTAATGTAGTCCAAACCTAAAATTAACCCCAACTATTAGTTTGACTTTATATTGTAGGTATAGATTCTCAGACATTCTGGGGGAAATAATTACAGTATTTGCATTGTAAGCTTGTTTTATATATTCTGAAAACATCAGGAAAGTTTGCTAGTAACATAAAATGTTTTAACTGTGGTTTGTTTTCTCATTTTAATTAGACAATTTTCCTATTGTGTCATGAACAGTTTCATAACTTAAGACTTTTGTACCTAGTGCAAAGTCTCACCTACTTTATGGGGCAGTGAGCATAGAAATGGTAGCACCATTCATCACTTTATCCTCCTTAAGGCAAAGCTGGCATATGGTAATGTATCAGTGGATTAGAATGGTCATAAAAATCTCAGAATTTAGTGAATGTGAGTATTAGAGCTGGGCAGAATTTCTTAGTTCAATGATTGCTCATCGCCTTGGAAAACTTGGAGTTAAATGAGCTTTGAGTCTATATTTTCCTCCTAAAACTTATGTTTCATGAAACTATTTCTGATATGGGTGAATACTAAAATGAATATTGGAAAATATCTGATGTAATTTTAACTGAAAGTGTAAAAAGGTTACATCTTGGAGATGCTCACTCGTAGGGGCTACTTCATTACCTTAAAATAATTTATATTTAAATTTATTTAAAATCCCCTATTAGGAATTGCCAGCTAATAAATATTTCATGAATTACATGAATTACATGGATTACATGAATAATAAATATTTCATGAATTACATGAATTACATGGGTAAAGAAATAAGAAACTGAAGTGTTTAGTCCATGTGTCATTGAAAACTTACTGTCATTGTTGAAACCTTCTCAGAATTAGACATAGAGTTTATGCAATTTTACTGATTATTATTAATGTAGAAATTACTTCAGAAAGCTTTAGAAAGTTGGTTTCAGTGTTCTTATTTTATTTGCCAAAGAAAAATGACTTTAAGTCTCTAGTAAATATTTATTTAAAGTCAGTAAATCTTTCAGTGCTAAGGGGATCCAATTCATCTTAGAACATCCTCTAGTCACTTTATTTATTTATTTATTTATTTTTAATTTTTATTTATTTATTTATTTATTTTTGTCATATATTGATATGAATCAGCCATAGATTTACACGTATTCCCCATTCCGATCCCCCCTCCCACCTCCCTCTCCACCCGATTCCTCTGGGTCTTCCCAGTGCACCAGGCCCGAGCACTTGTCTCATGCATCCCACCTGGGCTGGTGATCTGTTTCACCATAGATAGTATACATGCTGTTCTTTTGAAATATCCCACCCTCACATTCTCCCACAGAGTTCAAAAGTCTGTTCTGTATTTCTGTGTCTCTTTTCCTTACTGTTATGCATGAAACTACTATTTCAGGAATATATATATATTAGTAGCCATTCGAAATAAATCATAGTCTGTTTACTCAAATATGAATGAATATTGCATCATCAAAAAGTGCTTTTGCTTTTTCCTACAAAAGATTGCCTAGAATCAAAATATGGAAATAGGATCAAAAAAAGTTATTAACAAATTGGAAACTTTAGGACAGTTTTCATAAACCAAATATCATTTTTATATTTATATTGTTTCAATGATATTTGCAATAAATACAATAATAATTAGATTACTCTCAGGCATTCATTTTTATTTGTTGTTCCATTTTATGTCAACTGCCATAGACTGGTGTTACACAGACAAAATATATTTTACTATCATATGATTGGAACTTAATAGATGACAATCTATCATGTCAGTTTTTTTCCAGTGATGATTGAATGACATTTTTTAAAATTTATTTTTAATCTTTTTTGGCTACTCTGGATCTTTGTTGCTATGCACTGGCTTTCTCTTATTGTGGTGAGTGGGGATACTCTGTTGTGGTGTGGCGGATTCTCACGATGGTGGCCTCTCTCGTGTGTAGCATGGGCTCTACCTGTGTGGGTTTCAGTAGTTGCAGCACCTTGGCTAAGTAGCTGCAATTTGTGGAATCTAGAGTTGTGGCACATGAGCTTAGTTGCTCCACATGCTGTGGAATCTTCCTGGGCCAGGGATCGAACCCATGTTCCCTGCATTGCAGGGTAGGTTCTTATCCACTGTACCACCAGGAAAGTCCTAAATGACTCATTTTAAAAATTAACTTACTAGTTCTTCAAGAACTTATATTCAAAATAACCCAGCCCTTCCCATCCAAATCACTGTTCACATTTCAAGAGTGCAAATTTGACAAAATCTTTCACCCCAAAATAGAAAAGCATGAGTAATAAAGTAATAATGAATTTTTATTTCAATTTATCAATCATTTGTAGTGATTCTTAGTCCCTTTAATATTTTATTATATATTAGTTCTAGATATTTATGCATATGTATGCATATAGTTTCCTGATTTGGGAAAATACTTGGCAAGCCACACAATTGAAAGCCAAAAGAGGTCACAGATAGTACACATAATCCAACTAGCAACCTTTTGATTTATAGTGGATACGCTTAACATTTTATCATTAGAATTTATAATTCAGTAGTCAGTGTCTATTCTTACCATATGTATTAGATGTGTATAAAGTGCTCTAATAAAAATGCTCAAACCTTCAGTGATTTAAAACAGACAGATTATTTTTCTCCCATTTAACATCTTAGAGGAAATTTAATGATCCAGGGTGGAAAGGTTCCTCTGGTCCACAAGGTGATCTAGGAGTTTAAATCTCTCCTAACTTCTTGTCTACTGGGGATACATGCTTAAAGCCGGCTTACAGAACCAATATATGTCTGGCTCATAGAAAGAATTAAATGGAAGAGGTTGGGGGCAAGCAGTTTCTTCTAAAAAATGTAACGTGAAAGTTGCATGCATGAATTCTAGTCTCATCTCACTATTAATATAATTTAGTTACATCATCAAAATTAACATGTGAGAGATTGGAAAATGTAGTCTGTAGATAGATATGCATGTACTTTATTAAATTTAGGGGACTTTCTGCCTTAAAAGAAGAAAACAGAAAAAAGACAAACTGAAAAATTGACTCTGCTGCTGGTAACACTGAGAAACAGTGTTTTTAAGTAGGCTGTATTGTTGCAAAAATTGACTTTTGAGTGTATTACCAGTGATGATCCCCAGCTCCCCTTTGTTCTTTCCACCCCCTGTACCAGGATTAAGATTCTTAATTACTGAATTCTCTTCACTTCTGGACATTATCCAATTCAGACATAGTTCCTCCCTCTTCTCTAATTTCTTCTTAATAGTCATTTAATATAAGTCCGGGCTTCCCAGGTGGTGCTAGTGGGAAAGAAACCATCTGTCAGCACAGAAGACTGAGAGACATGGGTTCAATCCCTGGGTCAGGAAGATCCCCTGGAGGAGGGTATCGCAACCCACTCCAGTATTCTGGCCTGGAGAATCCCACAGACAGAGAAGCCTGGCAGGTTAGAGTCCATAGGGTCGCAAAGAGTCGGACATGACTTAAGCGATTTAGTACACACGATGTAAGTAAAGGTAACTTATATTTTAAATATATGTATATATTACATTGGGGCTTCCCCCGTGGCTCTGCCTCCAATTCAGGAGCCACAGGAGACATAGGTTCAATCCCTGTGTCTGGAAGATTCTCTGCCGGAGGGCACTGGCAACCCACTCCAGTATTCTTGCCGTGGAGAATCCCATGGACAGAGGAATCTAGCAGGATACAGTCCAGAGCTGCAAAGAGTTGGACACAACTGAACTGACTTAGCATGGCATGGCATATATTACGTTATATTATATTATATTATATCTTAATAAAAGCCACTTAATATAAGTCCACTTAATGTAAGTCCCTTAATATAAGGCTTAATATAAGAATCTGCCTGTCAATGCAGGAGACCTGGGTTCAAACCCTGGCTCAATGGAACTGAACAAGATTGAACATGCACGCACACACGCACAGTGTAAGTACAAATTCTATAATAAACACAGACAACTTTGTCTGAGACACCCTGCCCTTCCGTGTTTGAATCCAGTCATGTCCCTGATGGTATTTTGCTGTTGAACTTTGACAAGGGAGGACTGATATACAGTTTACAGTCACTGCTATATCTCGCTCTATAAAATGTTGTGTGCAATATTGTGAATTAAGTGAAGAAGTCATTGTCCTTGCTAAGTGTGCTAAGTCTCATGTGGGCAATATAATCAAGCATGCTGTGCTGTGCGTGCTTAGTCGTGTCCGACTCTTGCGACCCCATAGACTGTAGCCTGCCAGACTTCTCTGTCCATGGCATCCTCCAGGCAAGAATACTTGAGTGGGTGGCACTTTCCTTCTCCAGAGGATCTTCCCAACCCGGGAATCAAACCTGGGTCTCTTACACTGCAGGCAGACTCTTTACTGACTGAGCTAGGAGGGAAGCCCTAAGGAAGCATGGATAGTGGTAATACATAAGCTTGAGGACAAGTAGAAGAATTCAAATAGTCCCTTTGGCAGAAAAGTGATGTCAACTGATACTAGAAAGACAGAGCTTGCATTGAAGAAGGGCAATCCAGATTCTGGACCAAATAAGCACAGGTGTGAGAGTGAGA
Organism: Cervus canadensis; assembly: GCF_019320065.1. NCBI lineage: Eukaryota > Metazoa > Chordata > Mammalia > Artiodactyla > Cervidae > Cervus > Cervus canadensis. The sequence goes on from NC_057392.1 coordinate 76,678,937, forward strand.
AAGTGGAAGAGCTTAACAGATTACTATAGCAAGAGAGTGGGTTGACTGAGGATGTCAGATAAAATGGCAAACACAAAATTTAGAGTGTAAATATAAAGTTAAGAAGTTTAGATCTCTATCTCCAGGCAGTAGGTACTATCGGAATACCGCACTGGGATTAAAACAAGCTGCATTATTTTGCTGGAGAGTAGTAGATGAATACTTTAGGGAAAGAGAGAGAAAATTAGACTAACTGAAGTCTGGAAGAGAAGTTAAGCCCCACCTGAGAAGTCCTGTTTGTTTATATCTCTCTAAATATGTATATCTATTTCTTTCTATCTACTTGTATGTCTGTATTTTAGCTTCATTGTCCAATCATTCATTGCTGTTTTATAGGAACATGATTGACCTTTGTATATCAACTTTATATCCTCTGAACTTGTTCCACTCACCACTTGATTCTAGAAGATTGAAGTTGATTTAATGAGATTTTCCACTTAAATAATTATATGCTTTGTGAATTGAGAGGAAATCACTTTAATCTTATTTCCATATCACTGCTATTTATGTACTGGAAGTTCTCCTTTATATCTCCCCAGGTCTTAAGAATAATCCATGCGTACACTTCTTTTACTGTTTCTGTTTAAACTCATATTCAGGGTGCCTCAAGAAACTAGTTACTCTATTCTGTGTGACCACATTATTTTAATACAAATTCCTTTGAAAATGTAGTGCCCTGACTACATGCAGAACTTGTACCAACCATTTCAGAGTCAAATTGTACTCTGTGGTAGCAGAGCTGTAATAATAATAATGGATTATGTGAGCACATATAATTCTTATAATGACCCTATAGGTAAGTGTTTTTATTTCTAATTTGTAGACAAAGAGACTGAGGCTTGAAAAAGTAATCAAATGTGCCCAGAGTTTCTTAGACATATGTGTTACACCTGTTATGTGTACACAGGGCTCTTGTTTCAAGTCCTTTGCCCTTAAACATTATTTTAGCTTAAACCAATAGTGTAATAATTGATATCCTATGTTTTTCTGTATGAAAAGTTAAGTGTTTATGCAATAATTTTTGATAATAAAATCAGTGCTATAAGTAACAAATAAAATGTTGCTTTTATTTCTGTACTACTTATTTGTATATCTACACTTTTACACTTCATTCTTATGGATTTTGTTAGTTCTTCAATTTTAAGTTTAATAACAAGACAGAAGATAACTTATTTAATCTTTCTTTTTATGAAATATTATCTGCTAATTGTCAGTTCCTACAAGTGTTTTTCAAATTCTAGCTTACAGGTATGTTTCAACTTTCCAGTGAGAGTTTAAATTTTGCACAATGAGATAAAACAATAAGTGAAATAGCATCTACATGGTAAAAGAAATACGATTTTGAAAAGGGAAATAAACACTATAAATAAGTACTTTTATGTTCTTAGGCTAGTTCATAGCTTCCAGAAATCAAAGACTATCTGAGAGCACAATTATTAATTAACCTAGATTCCCAGAGAGAGATTTACACAATGGTTTTCAGGGTTAAGTTTTTTTATGATTGCACATTGAACAGAAGTTTATTAAATACTGATAGGCTGGTGAGAGTGCAATAAAACTTTATGAGTAGCTCAATTTATAGCTGAGCAGTTTTCCCTGATCATTACTTTGGCAGCCTTACTCAACTGTGGTACAGCAGAGCAGAAAGAACAGACTATGAAATAAGGTAAGTTTAACTATCATATTTCTTTGTTACATTTGAGTTTTCAAGTAATTGTGTGTTCCTTTAATTCATGTTAGCAATATTCCTGTCTATCTTCAATTGTTTAAAATAGCAATGATAACATATTTTCATTTTCCATGTTAAATGTATAGCCCCTTGTACTAAAACAGGAAAAAACATTTCTAAAATTTTTTAAAGATAGAAGAATATTTTCTTTGCCCAGATATTCATTAAAAGTGTCAGACCCAAGTAGAATGATAGCAAGTTTAGTTGAATTGCTCTATATAGATGAAAATAAAGATAAAACATATTTTGAAATTTAGAGAAATACTGTAGGCATGATAAATATATATTTAAGAAAAATATATGCGGAATGGAATGCTACATTTATAAAACACTTAAATCTTTTCTAGCTAATTTTTTAAAGATCAGTCATAATTAGTGATCTTTAAAATTAGTAATAAGTATCACTCATTTTGAAATAAATATACAGAGAAAGGGCATCAGTATACAATTTCTTCAAAAATATTTTGCTTAAAATTACTGCAATCCAAAATACAATTACTGTAATTACCACCTACAGCTTATGAACAACTTTAGTACTGATCATTTATAAGTACTCATATAAATAATTTAATTTTGGTGCATTTTTGTTCTGATTTATTATTTTGTTCTGATTTATTGTCATTGTAATTTTGGTACATTTTGTTCCAATTTACTTAAATTAAAGAGGGTTAGCTTCATGAAAATATGCTTTTTTTTAAGATTTCCCTTAACAAAAGAAAAGAACAATCATTTTTACTGGCTTCTTGATCTCAAAATGAAATTAGTGTGAGAGTTAAACTTATTTCAAGTTAAACATTAAATGCATTTCTGTTGTTTCTCACATAACATTGAGCAACCAGGATTCATTTTCTAAACAGCCTTTTAGATCATGTTGCTTTATTTAAATTTAGCTTACATTCATTCAAGTTCTCTGAAGATTACTGATGCAGTAAACAGCTTACATATCTATAATGGGAAATCATAAGCTAAAATTGAATGCTAAATTTTAAACTTTCAATCATAAGGTATAATTTTAAAATTGAGCTTATACTTATTTGATGTTAGGATCTGAACTACTTTCATGATTCTTGCTATTAGGAATGTAACAATACAATGGAGGAAATTTACGTGCGTGAATAATTGCAATAGATATACTATATACTGTTGTAAAATGGGAAGAGAATAGATTTAACTCTTTCTAAAAGTAAGAAAACTTTCACAGATGACATAGTATCTGAACTGGGCATAAATTGGAACTAGAAGAGCAGGTGTGGAAGAATTGAAGAAAGATTAAACAGCATGTACTAAGACATGTTATCCAGAAAAAAATATTTCATTGTTGGAGATAAGGGTAAAATTCTGAAACTTTTCCAGAGGTAGAATCATCAAGACTTGTTGAGTGATTTATTGTGGTAGAAAGATATGGAAGAGAGAAAAAATGTTTTTAGATCCGGACGACTCAGTATATGAACTGACATAGATAGAGGAGAAAGGGCGAGTATAAGAGGGCAAAAAGAAAAATTGATTTTAAAACCAGCAATTTATAAGAGCACTTACTGTGAAAATTCTCAATTTCTATCTAGGTATATTCCACTGAATTAAAACATATAACAACAGAAAATATAGAAAAATCATGGAAGCTTAAAGACAAGGAAAGATAGATTATGATCAAAACTAAGTTAAACAAATAGGCTTTAAGATAATTACTAGAGAAGAACTCTTCCCTACCTACATTTAGGCACCTCAGGATGGTAACTCAAATACATAATGTTATCTGAAATAAATACATTTTTGATTTGAGAGTCTGGTATATTTTGCTATTTGAGAGCGGAACTTGGCAATCATGTAGTTTAAATGCTTTTTTTAAGCAACAACTCCTAAATATATAGCATATATATGTGTGTGTGTGTATGTATGTGTCCTGTATATATGTATTTTCTACACTTTATATGTGTATTCTTTTATATGTTTTTATTTATTTGCCCCATATTTACATTTATATCCTTTTCCACAATATGCTTATAAGAAAGCAGTGCTGAAATTGCAAAGCAATAGTTATAGAGGGAAGAACTGGGGTTTTTTGACTTTGAAAAAATAATCTTTTCTCTAAGCCTGAAGTTCATAAAATAAAAGCGTCTCCCTCATACAGTTGTTGTGGAATTAAGGAACACAGTACAAATATAAGCTTTCCTTGACTTGAAAAACGCTCTGAAGAGAGAGCAACTAATCCCTCTTGGAGATCTTTTTCGGTTTATATTTTCATTTCAGTGTACTACTATAATGTTCATCACTAATTCTGTCTTTTTACTTGAAATTGCATGTGTTGTTTACCCTTTTGCAAATATGCGTTATTTTAGATTGTAAACTGTTAGAGCTGTCTGCAGCTCTGCTTGCGTTTTGCTTAGTAGAAAAAAATATGTAATTTTATGATAATTATGGTCACTTATTGTCTATTCTACATTTCAAATGTATATTCTTTTTCTTTCTTTAGATGGCAAAGAAGAAATTTTCTGAATTGGAAATTTCTCTGATTGTCCTATTTGCTATAGTTACAATAATAGCTATTGCCTTGGTTGTTGTTTTAGCAACTAAGACACCTGCTGTTGAAGGTAAATAATATTGAAAATACTTATACATTATAGTGAGGTTGAGATAAAGTTTACTCCATAATAATTATGGATCTTAAAAATAATCTATAATCTTTATGAAATCTATATGAGATGAAATACTTGAAGAAAGACCTCAGGTAAGTTACAGTTACTCCAACTATTTCAATGAAGTGTCATTGTAATTAAGAAATCCATATGCTTTGATGTTAATGGCCTTGCTTTAGAACTAGAAAATAGGCAAAAGAAACAAGATATTAATAAACAGCGCAGTAATCTTCTATGGTTACCAGTGAGGTTCTTCTAACTAGCGGGAAATCTCATTAGTTGGGTTTTGCTTTAGCTTTCAGACACTTGCAAGCGGGGTTAGGAAATTTAAGGGGATAACCTCTTTGCCATAGACTCTGTTTTTTTTTTTAAAAGAGTGAGGTCATGTGAGAGAAACAGAGAGAAGGTGAAACAGGCTTGAAGTGTTTATCATTTTTCCTGAATATTTATATCCTAATTTAGAGTTGATGCATGCTACTTTCATCCACCTGATCTACTTTTCCTTTCTTCATCATTCTCTCCTGATTAAACCAGAAGTGGAAAATGTAATTCAAATTATCTTCTAGTCTAACAGTGGTTAGTGTTTTCTGCTGCCTCTTGTCTTGTTTTATCATCTTCTAGTAAACTGAAAGCTTGCTACATTATGAAGCAATCAAATTTATCTTCCCCATCTCTGGTTGCTGGAAAGTCCCTCTCTATTATATCGAGTTGGGATTTTACTTTTTTGCTATTCTCTTCTTTCTCTTCTATTTATGTATCTTCTTCCTCCTAACCTTTTTTTCTTCTCTAATTCTTGTCTCCTTCTCTGCATCCTCTCCCCATATATATTCTCCATACATATTTCTCCATCTTCTTTCTTCATCTCTAAAACACAGTTTGTGAGTGCGGTGCAGGAAACATTTTGTTTCCTTTTGAGTCTACCTTTTAAGACCTTCTGTGAATGTACTTTGATTCTCTTAAGGAACAGTCAAAGGGCTTTATATAGTTTTAAATATTGTTTGGATCATTTCCTTTTGGTAATTAGAACTTGAATTTAGAGGTTTCTTTTAAGTTTAATTTTCATTATATATATATATATATATATATATATTTGTGTATACTTTCAATGTATTTGTTACTTGAAAACTTGAAAAGTAAATTTAAAACCATGTTTTGTTTTATTGACTTGTTTCTTTCTCAGAAATCAGTGATACAACCCGAGGCACATGCCCAAGTGTACTGAACGATCCTATCAACCAGAGAATAAACTGCATTCCAGAACGATCTCCCACACAGGTCTGCAACCAAAGTCTTTTATATTTTTATGAATAGGTATATAGTATGAAAATCATATTAAGATAATCATCCAAAATTGGATATATTCCATATTTTTAAAAGTATAGCCATTAATTAGGACACATTTCTTTTTATTTATGTGTGAACAGATGAAAGATAATGGAAATTACTGAGCCTGCTTTTCTGTACTTCAATTCAAATTAGCAAGTTAATATTTTTCCATACTTAAAATGCTATTGTTAAATTTATAATTCATCATGAAATTCTATCCTCTCAAACTACTGATTAAAAAGTATAACCTCTGATAAATGTAGAACTTTTGAGAAAGAATATCTACACTCTATTAAAGTGTTTGTAATGATGACCTTAACAAGAAGAATCTGTGGAAAATAAAGTAACATTGATTCTTTTAACTATTTTTTAATTTTTAAAACCATTTATTTTTTTATTATTTGAAGAGAATAATTCAACTGGAGAAAATTAAGTGTAACTAAATGGATTCGCTTAACCCTAAATTGACTCTTCCTTGGTCATTATAACTTGTATGGGATTAAAAGGTCAATGAGTGAATGAGTCTATGTGTGTATTCCCATTTTGTGATGTTTATGTCAAAAGTCACACATACTTTAGATTCTGTTAGGTAATGACCCTCCAAAATGCTCAGTCCCATTAAACTATCATTTTTTGTATGCATGTATGCATGTGTATGTGTGTGTGCATGTATGTGTGTGTGTGTGTATGCGTGCTCAGTAGCTCAGTCGTGTCTGACTCTTTGCGACTCCCTGGACTGAAGCCTGCTAGGCTCCTCTATCCATGGGGTTCTCTAGGCAAGAATACTGAAGTGGGCTGCCATATCCTCCTCTAGGGATCTTCCCAACCCAGGATTGAACCTGCATCTCCTGTAGTTCCTGCATTTACAGGCAGATTCTTTACCATTGAGCCACCTGGCAAGCCGCTGTGTATATGTGTATCTGATGCCGCTTTAATTTGATGTTAAAAATGGGAGAGAATTTAACATGTGTACCGTTAACTGGTAAACATGGAGATTTAAAAAAAAATTTTTTTTCAAGGCAAATAGCCAAGAAAAAGAGCTCACAAGTATTCAAATTACGAAAATATGTTACACTATTACATTTAAATATTAAGTAGATTTTTTATTATATCAATGTTAAACATAGCATCACCATGTGACTCAAAGTTTACTGTATACATATATAATTTTTCTTTCCTTTCATGTAATCTTTCCATATAGATCATAAAATTAAGGAGAATTTGTTATTTTACTTTATACATTAGATGTAATGGCAGCCACTAGTTGCAACAGCTAGCATATGAACTAGTTTAAATCATATCAAACTAATAATTATCTGGAAATAATGACCTTAAACATTTTACCTAGGCTTAAATTTAGGACCATATCCTCTTTATAGCCTCACTTGCAACTTGATACATAATTAGTACACAATAAATATTTTAGTTCTTCTGCACTGACTACGTGGCAACAGAACAGACTGTAATTAATTATCTGGAGGGCAGGAATCTTGAAAATAACATGATTTTACAATAATGTGTATTCATATGTAAATTTGATAAATCGCAACTCAGAACATCAATCTCTGATGTAATTCAATTCATCAAATATTTACATTTCTTCAAAGTGAAAGGAACAAAAGAATAAATGATATTTTAGTACATTATGTATTTGAAGAAATGTTTTTTTTTAATATTCATTCAAAAAACTATTGGAATGAGTGAATGTTTGAAAAATAGAGACCAACACATATGATAACAGTACTAATTCTATGATCCCTTTAATAAATGTTTTATCAGACACTTTGTGCAGCTCGAGGTTGCTGCTGGAGGCCATGGAATGATTCTGTTATTCCTTGGTGCTTCTTCGCAAATAACCACGGCTATAATGCTGAGAAAATAACATCAACAAATGCTGGTGAGAAGTGTTCTATCCTGGTGATCCAACATATTTTAGGTTGAATAAAAAAAGTATATTTAAAATTTTTCATTGGAAACATATCTTAAAATCAAATAGGAACATGTACACAAGAATGTTCAAATTTGGTATGTTAAGAACTTATTTTTTTCATGATTCTATCTTCCAAATTAAAAAAAGAAAAGGTTATTTGTGAGACCTACAATAAAATTAGAAAAAATATGAAAATATTTAGCGATTACTAATCATTATAAATAAAACCATAATTCATACAATTTTTTTTTTTTCTTTAAGGACTTGAAGCCAAATTAAAAAGGAAAGCTTCACCTACACTCTTTGGAAATGACATTAACAGCGTTCTCCTCACAATTCAAAATCAGACACGCAATCGTATGCGGTTCAAGGTTTGGTTTTTGTTTCCTAAAGAAAAGTTAATACTAAAGAGCATGTTATGAATATACCCTGTAACCCACCAAGATATTTTCCCTCTTAATAAATGCCTATTCCAAAGAAAAGAACTTATTGGACTAGTTACTCCACTTCTCTGAGACTTCTACTCAGATAGAACACAAGAGCTAGTTCCTCTGGCAGTAGTTTTTAGAGAATTTAATAATATATTCAGCGTAAAATATTTGATACAGTGTCCTGAGAAGAATTAACACTCAATAAACTGTAGTAATTTTTTAAATTGAACTACAGACTGTGATAAAAGATTAGTTTAGAATTTAATTTAAGGAAGCTGTTAATTGTTCTATATATGTGTGACACACTCACTAGTTCTTTTTACTGGTATCACTTCTAGTCATGATTTTAAAGAAACTAATTTCTGCTTTCTCTACCAAATTGTTTGCTAGTATGGTCTTTTGGATTGGCAGTAAAAGCCATGCATCCTTTGTGCAATATCTTTTAGCAACAATTTCACAAAAATTGTTTTTTAAAACAAAATTAAAAATACTTTCATGACTTGTTAGTGAGTGATCATCAAAATAATAATTAAATTCACAAAAATCTACTATTTAAGAATTAACATTTAATAATAGTCTCATGATTTTTTATATTGGTCAATTAAAATTTTATTTGATATAGTACCTTTATAATTAAATAATTCTGTTAATTCTTTAACAGTACTTACAATTTATTCTTTGCATAGCCACTCAACAATGTTAAAGTTAAGTTTATGACTAGATTAATAACTCATCTATAAAATTACTAAATTTATTGTTTTGTATTTGGAACTTGCATTTAATATTTAGTTCAGAACTGAAAAATTCAGTAACAGTTTTGAATCAAATAATGATAATTTAAAATATCTTTGCAGATCACTGATCCAAGTAATAGAAGATATGAAGTTCCTCATCAGTTTGTAAAAGAATTTAGTGGAACTGCAACTTCTGATCCACTGTATAATGTGGAGGTTATACGTGATCCATTGAGCATTAAAATTTCTAGAAAAAGCAATAATAAAATTTTGTAAGTAATTATCTTACATTTATGTAAGTCTAAATAATTGGTCAATTTTATTGTATTATCATAGAACCACAAAAGTCTCATTTTTAGGGTGTTTTCAGAAAGAATAAACTTCCTTCCAAAAGAGGGTGGGTGTACATGTTTTCAAATATTATAATATCAAAGAAGCTTTAATTTCTTACGGATGAAATGTACCAGAATATGAATGGAAGTATAGAATGGGCCAACCAAAGTTGAAATGAAGAGCACCACTGATACAATTTTAGCCTTGCATATATTTTACATACCTAAAAAATCTTATATGTCTTTTCCTTGTTATATCATATTCTCTCTCAATTGGTAGGATCAAATAGTTACTATTCAGAGAGGGACACATTTCCATAGTATTAGAGGATTTTTCATATATGTGTATGAAATTAATTGAATAAATTTACACATAATAAATTTAAATAACCATATATGATAATTTAAATGTTATCTGAATGCCTTCATTATAAATGTATTTTGAGGGACATTTCTGGCAAAAAAGTTAGTAATTTTCAATATTGCTGTTCTTGAATTTCCAAGAAAGGTTAATTGGATGATTATCAGGACTTAATCTCAGCAATTACTTTTCTTAAATATATTTTAATGACTTGAAGTTGATTTTATGTTAAATCACAAAAGAAATGCTATCTGACATTTCTCATAGTTTATATTTGATATATATAAAACATGAAACCTTTCTTTTTCAGGAAAAATGATTTTGAACTTCATACATGTATAGAGGTATAGAAACCAATATAGTACTATATTTTAAAACTCTGTCTCTGAGTCAAAGTCAAAACTGGGTTTGAAATTTGGCTCTGCTGCCTACCAGTTTGTCACCTTGAAAACATGAATAAATTTGTCCAAATTGTGCCATCTGTGAATGAAGTTTATCATAATGGTTGTACTTTAGTATTGTAGTAAAGATAAAAAGAGAGAAATGTGTGTGAAGAATAATATTGTTGATAATGAAGCCAATTGTGTTGATGAAATTAACAAGTTTGGTACAATTCATGTGCTCCTAAGAAGTAATCAGAGCTAAAGACTGACATATTTAAAATGAAATATTCTGGTTCATAACATAGATCCATATTTAATAGAGAATTTTATATATTTTTAGCTCTTTTATTTATTTCATGCTACAGGTTTGACACCAGCATTGGTCCCCTGGTATACTCTGACCAGTATTTACAGATCTCAGCCAGACTTCCCAGTGAATACATTTATGGTCTCGGGGAACATATTCATAAGAGATTTCGTCATGATTTATATTGGAAAACATGGCCAATTTTTACTCGGGATCAACTTCCTGGTGATGTAAGGAACTATCTTTCTTGTTGTAAATGAAATAATTATATTCGACAGGAGATAATTCTAGCCTTTTTGAAATCATCATCTTTTTGTTGTCAGTGATATGTACTCCAGAAGCTTCTTTGCTTTAGGGATGAAGATTCATATCAAAGTTCTAAATTAACTAAATAAGTGAACAACAGATTTTATGAATATTTTAAAAGGTATTTCCAATTTATGAATGTTTTCCTTTGACTTTTCACTTTTATATTTTATCAATCACTTTTCAGTTACTCTTGTACTTACACTATCTAGGACTAGTCATTACATAAGAACACTTCCAAACACTTACCATGTTCGACATGGCTTTGTGTGTGTGCTGTCTGTCTATCTAGTGGACATCATGTCCTGCATCTATACCTACTTTTTCCTCTTCCATAACATGATAATCTTTCTTAGTTCACATATTTTTTCCACAAGAAGTTAGTTCTTTATTATTTATACATATCATTAATAGCTCATTTGATCTCACCTCATAAGAAAATTTCCCAAACTCCTCCATGCAGAATTATTCTTTACTTTCTAAAACTTTATTCATATTTTGTTATGACACCATCACAGCTATTATTTGTATATATATATTTCTGCATTTCAAGAGTATGAAGTTTTTTATGACAAATACAATAGCATTAAAAAAACTTTTTAAAATCGATTCATGATTGCTTTGAGTCAAATGTTACTGATTTTAAAAATTCCAGTGCTACTGAAATGAAGGTCGGTTGTTTTAAAGATCCTCATTTGGTGCACAAATGTTAATAAATTTTGCTACTCATCAGCTCTCAACATCTATACTGAAAAAGTTATATGAAGTGGACATCATCTTGGAATTCCGGGCAATACCTTGGGGCATACCTGAGACATGATATATAAACATGCCCTTATCCTATAAAAATGCCATTGCCCTATAAACATGCCATTCCTATCACAGATAGCTTATTTTTTAGTTGAAATATAGTTGATGAATGGCTTATTAAAACTCATTTAATCATCATAAAGCATAAAAGAAAGCTAAATAATCTATTAATAGCATAACATATTGTTATATACTTATATCTTAATGTATTAATAAGTAAAATAAGTCAATGCCTTTTGTGTTACAATGTTTCATATGGTATATATTAGAGACAATTATTATAGAATATAAGGAGTAAATTACAGAAAAAGGTAGGAATACATAAAAGCCATTTAAGTATACTTTTTATTTTAAAGGTATTTTAAGTTTTAACTTTCAAATTCATGCCTTATAGAATAATAATAATTTATATGGCCATCAAACATTCTTCATGTGCATTGAGGATACTTCCGGAAAGTCATTTGGTGTTTTCTTAATGAACAGCAATGCAATGGGTAAGAGTAATTTATCTGATAATATGTTCAAATGAGACTTGAAATGTTTTAACTGTTTTATTTATTCCAGTCATAGATATATTATAGCAGAGTAAACTTTGTTGCTAGTGATTTAGAACATGAAATTATTATAAGCAAGTTTTATAGTTAGTGAGGGCTTCCTTTGTGTCTCAGGTAAAGAATCTGCCTGCAATGCAAGAGACATGAGTTTGATCCCTGGGTTGGGAAGATCCCCTGGAGAAAGGAAAGGCTACCCATCCCAGTATCCTTTCCTGGAGAATTCCATGCACAGAGGAGCCTGAGATATGGATTTTTGTGTGTCTGTGCTTCTGTTTTGGGGGAAGTATGCTATATTATGATTTACAGGCACTTCCTTTTCCCTCCAGAGCAACATTGAATGTATCCATGTAAATGATTATTCCCATTCCCATAGCCTTGATTGTTAAGATAAATTCATATGCCCTGCAGATTAAAAAAACAAAGGTCTATATGGGGATAAAAAGATAGAAGAATCATATTTCAGTTTATCATAACTCAAGTAATGTAGAACTTTTTATTTTCTAATGTTGTGAATAATGCAATACCTATATTTGATAGATGAATCAGTGACAATTAAAAAAATACAAAAATAATCATATTCCAGCAAGAGCAGTGCTCCATATGGTTATTGAGACAATTACTATGTTTAACATAAAGAAAAATTAAAACCTTCATAGTTTTATTTTATAGAAATCAACACGTGATATGATCTTTCACAGAATCTTCAATTAAAATAACTAACTGAGATACAATTTCAAAAAGAAATAACTTTTATTGTAAAAGGACTGATCCTTTATTCCCTGCTAAGCAGTTTCTAGGTAGCTTTTGTTAACATCTGTAAAAGGAATATCTGGAATAACTTATCATAAACCTCACATATGGTGTCATTCCACTTTTCTCCTGTATTCTTATCTTAAATATCATAAAGTGAAAGTGAAGTCACTCAGTCCTGTCCGACTCTTTGCGACCCGTGGACTGTAGCCCACCAGACTCCTCCATCCCTGGGATTCTCCAGGCAAGAATACTGGAGTGGGTTGCCATTTCCTTCTGTAGGGAATCTTCCCGATCCAGGGATCGAACCCAGGTCTCCTGCATTGCAGGCAGACGCTTTAACCTCTGAGCCGCCAGGGAAGCCATTAACAATTAAAAAGACTCTAAAATTATGTGATTAATGTGAAGTATTTTAAGTAGACATTGCAATTATTTTCTCATTATGTACATTTTTACTATATACATATACTTTTCCAATTTTTGTTTTGTAGAGATTTTCATCCAGCCTACTCCAATAGTAACTTACCGAGTTATAGGTGGAATTCTGGACTTTTATATCTTTCTGGGAGACACACCAGAACAAGTAGTTCAACAGTATCAAGAGGTGTGTTGCAGGTCTATTTTAAAATTTTTTTCTACCATACTTTTCTTTCATCTAACATATTGAAATGATTTTAGCTAAGCTATTGGAGGCCTCTTAGCTGAATATATTTTTATACCTTACCATCTTTCAGATATGAGAGGATACTTTTTGTTTTTCTTGTACAATGACTCCTAGATATATTTAGATGTCTATATTTCTGATAACAAATTGTTTCTTTCTTCCAGGCAGCTGAGTTCAGTATTTGGATTTCTTTGAGATGTTACATATTAAACTATGACCTTATTTGATGGGATAAAACAAAATGGGGTATCTTACCTTCATTTGATAAGAATTCTGGAGGCAACTGAGTTTAAAAAAGGGCTAGTGATACTTGCTGTTAATTTACAGTAGATAAATCCCAGTAAAATTGGCTCTGACACGCAGATTTAGAAGGGCAGATTTTGAAAACATAGTCTGAAGTCTTATACCTTAAACATACTATCTAAACAACTTTCATTTACCTATTAAGTAACATGCTATTATATGTGAGCCCAAGAAGGACTTTAGAAAGGTGAGAAATCAGGACTTATTTTGAGCCTGATTCTAAATGTTTCTCCCATGTAAATTGTTATTTTGTGACTATTAGCATATATAAATCTTGGTGTTATCATGAAAAATAAATCATTTTTGTAGACATAAAATTTGAGAATCATGCCCATTTTTTAAATCTTGTTTTATTGATAAATCTTTTGACATATAATTCCCATTTCCTAGAATAATCTCAAAAGAGAAGTAATTACTATCAAAAAATTTAGTTATGATCTAAAAACCTGAACTAACAGTAGCTAGAGTTTTACCCAATTGAATAATTTACAAAGTCTTCCAATCCCCAAATTGCTGTTCATAAATGTGAATTTCAGAAATGCACACAAAATTTACAGTCTCCATAATGTGAAATCATAGTTATTGTGTATGGCTGTCACACCATCAAAACAGAGAACAGCACATTTTTGAAAGAGTTTAAGATTTTATTTGTGAAATATTAGTTGGGATAGTTGTCTATTACATGCTGAGTAAAGTCTGTGGTCAGCACTACTTGAACTTGAGTCATGTTTGACATGCCAATGCAGTATTCATGCATTAATAATACAGTTATCCACTTGCATACATCATTTTATGGGTAGACTTGAAAAATCTTGAATTAAAAAAAAAATATGTGTAGAATATAGCACTATTAATCAGTGCTGAATTTCAATGGGGGCACAAATTGGATAGAGAATAGGCAAAAGTAACTATTTCTTGTTTGAAGAAGAACAGAATATACATTCTGTACAAATTAACTCATTAGTGGTGCCAGGATGTCAAAATTGAAAACTTTAATGTGTTTGAATGATCAGATCATTTTATACATTTTAAGGGTGATATATACATATAAAGTACAAGATGACTGGTACATAAATTAATATAGTATATAAAAACACCTATTTTATATACTTTTATGAAAATAAATTATGTGATATGTATAACATACACAGACAGAAATTTCAATCACCTGTCTAAATCTTTAAAATTTTATGGAACATAATATGTTTATGAATAGTGTAAACATACTGAGTTTTTGGCAGAGTTTTATTTGATACCAAGTTTTAAAAGATAAATTTAACGCTTAAATTGAAGAGAATACAATGACCCACCAATAGTATTTTTTAAAATTTTTAAATAGTAGTTTTTAGATGTACATGATGAAATCACAGTTCTTTCCCCTAAAATGTATACCTTAACGAGAGAAAAGCCATCATGCCATATAAAGTTATTTGTTTTAATATAACCTAATACTTCATTTTCAGTGAAAAATTTAATGTCAGTTGCACTCATATATCCATGTGCAAAATCCTGTGCTGTGTTGTTGTGATAAGACTCTGGTGGTCTGTTGCGAATGTGCCCTGAGCCTGCTTGGGCTGCCAGAGAGTTGGAGGAGAAGGGCCCATTCGGTCCTTGGGGGAAGGAAGAAACCAAGGCCCTACATGTGACTATCAAGAGTACCTTATGAAAGGCTTTGTGGGGAGCCTTGTAGGCATATATTTTATTAATATTTTTGCAAACTAGAAGAGAAATAAGTGCCAAAATGTAACGGAATAGGAATTGTATACGTTTAACTTTCTTTTCTTACATGGTATCATTCATTCATTTTGTTGTTACAGGAAGTGGGAGGTGTGGTGGGACAGTTTTCTTGTTCTCTAATCTCATTAATGACATCCTTTTATTCTCTTCTTTAACTTTCCATGCACAGCAAAATACACTCTTATAAATGCTACTTTTTAAAGTGCTACCTTTCTGATGTTTTACACAAAATAAAAGAGGAACATAAACTTGCTAATTGTTTCGTAACACAATTCTAAGAGAATATCTATTTTAGAATGCAGATACCACAAAATCTTTGTTTAAAATATGTAGTTAAACTCAAATCGATACTAGAGATACAACAATTAAAAGCATATTAATTTTAGTTTCTAATGTTCATTATTGAAAGTAATTAAATATCCATTCACTTCAAGCTCATTGGACGACCAGCAATGCCAGCTTATTGGAGTCTTGGATTCCAGCTGAGTCGCTGGAATTACAAGACACTTGACGTAGTGAAAGAAGTGGTACAAAGAAATCGGGCAGCTGGCATACCATTTGTAAGTAGGATGAAGGGTTTGTGGGAATATATATAAAGTTAAATATTTTCACATAATAATAAATGCAGGATATTGTCAGGATTACCATATTTGAAAATATGAGTTCAGTTCAGTTCAATCACTCAGTCGTGACCAACTCTTTGTGGTCCCATGGATTGCAGCACACCAAGCCTCCCTGTCCATTACCAACTCCTGGGATTTATTCAAACTCATGTCTATTGAGTCGGTGATACCATCCAACTATGTCATCCTCTGTTGTCTCCTTCTCCACCTTCCATCTTTCCTAGCATGAGGGTCTTTTCAAATGAGTCAGTTCTTTGCATCAGTTGGCCAAAGTATTGGGGTTTCAGCTTCAGCATCAGTCCTTCCAATGAATATTCAGGACTAATTTCCTTTAGGATGGACTGGTTGGATCTCCTTGTAGTCCAAGGGACTCTCAAGAGTCTTCTCCAATACCACAGTTCAAAAGCATCAATTCTTTGGTGCTCAGCTTTCTTTATAGTTCAATTCTTACATCCATACATGACTACTGGAAGAACCATAGCTTTGACTAGATGGACCTTTGTTGGCAAAGTAGTCTCTGCTTTTTAATAAGCTGTCTCGGGTATCATAACTTTTCTTCCAGGGAGCTTGCACCTTTTAATTTTATGGCTGCAGTCACCATCTGCAGTGATTTAGGAGCCCAGAAAAATAGTCTGTCACTGTTTCCACTGTTTCCCCATCTATTTCCCATGAAGTGATGGGACCAGATGCCATGACCTTAGTTTTCTGAATGTTTTTAAGCCAACTTTTTCACTCTCCTCTTTCACTTTCATCAAGATGTTTTTTAGTTCTTCTTCGCTTTCTGGCATAGGGGTGGTTATCACCTGCATATCCAAGGTTATTGATATTTCTCCCAGCAATCTTGATTCCAGCTTGTGCTTCATCCAGTATAGCATTTCTCATGATGTACTCTGCATATAGGTTAAAAAGCAGGGTGACAATATACAACCTTGACATACTCCTTTTCCTATTTGCAACCAGTCTGTTGTTCCATGTCCACTTCTAACTGTTGTTTCTTGATCTGCATACAGATTTCTCAGGAGGAAGGTCAGGTGGTCTGGTATTCCCATCTCTTGAAGAATTTTCCACAGATGTTGTGATCCACACAGTCAAAGGCTTTGGCATAGTCAATAAAGCAGAAATAGATGTTTTCCTGGAACTCTCTTGTTTTTTCAGTGATGCAATGGATTTGGCAAATTGATCTCTGGTTCCTCTGCCTTTTCTAAAACTAGCTTGAACATCTGGGAGTTCACAATTCATGTACTCTTGAAGCCTGGCTTGGGGAATTTTGAGCATTACTTCGCTAGCATGTGAGATGAGTGTAATTGTGCAGTAGTTTGAGCATTCCTTGGCATTGCCTTTCTTTGGGATTGGAATGAAAACTGACCTTTTCCAGTCCTGTGGCCACTGCTGAGTTTTCCAAACTTGCGAGCATATTGAATATAGCACTTTTAAAGCATCATCTTTTAGGATTTGAAATAGCTCAACTGGAATTCCATCACCTCCACTAGCTTTGTTAGTAGTGATGCTTCCTAAGGCCCACTTGGATTTGCATTCCAGGATGTCTGGCTCTAGGTGAGTGATCATTCCATTGTGATTATCTGGGTCATGAAGATCTTTTTTGTACAGTTCTTCTGTGTATTCTTGCCACTTCTTCCTAATATCTTCTTCTTCTGTTAGGTCCATGTTATTTCTATCCTTTATTGTGATCATCTTTGCATGAAGTGTTCCCTTGGTATCTCTAATTTTCTTGAAAAGATCTCTAGTTTTCCCCATTCTATTGTTTTCTTCTATTTCTTTGCACTGATTACTGAGGAAGGTTTTCTTATTTCTCCTTGTTCCTCTTTGGAACTCTGCATTCAAATGGGTATATCTTTTCTTTTCTCCTTTGCCTTTCACTACTCTTCTTTTCATAGCTGTTTGCCAAATATAGACATAGGTTATTAAGCAGCTTATTAATAATGAAGTACACTTTATGTCCATACACAGTGCCCAGGTGTACCTGAATTTTGAGAACGGATTATGAGTTGTACTAGAATAGAACATATGTTGAAGTACAGACAAAATTATATTGTTTTTTAAATATACTTTTAGAGTTTGTATACTTTTAATGTAATAAGATTTTATGTATTTTATTTAATGTTAAGATTTTTGTTTTTTATACAATAAGCCCATATATGTACATATACATGTGTATATAACATAATACATACCGAGTGACCATCAATGAAACAAATGTGAATAATCATTAGAGAAACTAGCTTTATAAGCCATATCATTGTGTCTTTAGTGAAATAAAAGAGATCTAAGTTCATTTACCTTTTAATCATTAAATTTATAATAGAAATTCTTTGGACTTTAGGGTTGAAGTGATTAGAGGATTCTTTTAGTATTGTTTTTTGAAATATACTCTGCTAATTTTTAGGATACACAAATCACTGATATTGACTATATGGAAGACAAGAAAATCTTTACTTATGATCAAGTTGCATTCAACGGCCTCCCAGAATTTGTTCAAAATTTGCATGCCCATGGGCAGAAATATGTCATCATCTTGGTAATAAATGAACATATGCATTAATTTTTAGTATGTGCACATTTTAAAATTAATTGATTTTCTAGTTTCTTCTTTCTATTATTAGGACCCTGCAATTTCCATAGAGAAACGTGTGAATGGGGCAGCATATGAATCCTATGATAGGGGAACTGCCCAAAAGGTGTGGGTAAATGAGTCAGATGGGACTACAGCAATTATTGGAGAGGTAAATTATAATATTCATTACGTTTGTGTTGCTTGGATTTTCCATTGTACAACAACAAGTGTTTCTGAGTGTATGTATGTATGCATGTGTTTCAGAGAATTTACTTGCTTTCAAATCTGGATTTGCTATTTTAATTGCATAGAGAAGCTTTAGGGTAAATATTCCAGTTATCACTAAAACAGTTTTTGTAAGAAGGCAGATAATTTTCAGTGATAGAAGCAATGAAATTAATTATACAAATATGATAAATACTTTGATTACAGCAATTCTCATAATTTGATGTAAAATAATTGCATGTATAAATTGAGTACTTACATGTTGGATAATAAGATTTATGGTGTACATCTTTACAATAAAATCATCAGATATCTATGATTAAAATTATTTTTAATACTTTAATTTGAAAAAAAGCCAATTTGAGATGGCTTTAATGTTTAAATTTCCTTTTCCAATTTTAACTTTCCTTATATCACAGAACTAATAAGGAGCAGTGTGAAGAAAATGCCTGGCTCCCAAAGGCATAATTTTTAATCAAGATAAATATTCTTCTAGAGAATAGAGACAGTTTTATAAGACATACCAAGAACCATAATGTGTAGATACATTGACCTGATAATTCCAATTCTGTAATTTAGTCAAGGGAAATGAAACAGGAGAAAATATCAACTTATAGAAACATATTTATTATAGCTTTATTTATAACAATAAAGACTAAATAAGACAACAATAAGACTACATAAATATATTTACAGCAATAAAGACTATACTAACCATCATTTTTTTAAATCACATTTACCAAAGTTAAAATTTCTGATGAAAATTTTCTTAATTATGAGCTCCATCAGGAAACAAAATCCAATATTCCTCCCTATAATGTCAGTAATATCTTAAAAAATACATTTTGTTAAGACCTGTACCAGGACTCCGCTGGTAGCTAAGTAGGTAAAGAATCTGTCTGCAATGCAGGAGACCTGGGTTCAATCCCTGGGTCAGGAAGATCCTCTGGAGAAGGAAATGTTAACCCACTCCAGTATTCTTGCCTGGAGAATCCCATGGACAGAGGAGCCTGGCAGGCTACAGTCCATGGGGTTGCAAGAGTCGGACAGAACTTAGCGGCTAAACCACTACCAAGACCTGTTCTGTTAAATATAGACAGATCTGATCGTTAATATGCGTAATTTGGATATAAAACAATATTATTTGTCCCAATACATCTGAAATTGAATTTATCTTTCTGAATGTCATTATTTTATATGGTAAGTAAAATAATATGAAGAAGCATAAATCATAAATAGGCAGTGTAGTACATTTAGTGTTTAATAGCATGGAATTGGATATGAGATTGCCTGGATATGTGATTGGATATGAGATTCCTTCTGTACTACTTATTAGCAAGTGACTTTGAAAAGCCACTTCATCACTTCTTTCATCAGTAAAATGGGTTTAATTATACTACTTACCTCATCTGCAAAGTGATGATAAAAATAATACCTAGTTCCTAAAGTTCTGGTGAAGGTATAATGAAGTAATAATTAAAAGCATCAGAGTAGTCCTAAGAACATCATAATTGAGTGGCTAAGCACACACACAAATATAAATAAATACACAAAGAACCTTTTAGCTTAAATTTCTTGGAAACATATGCCTTTGGAAATGCACTAATGTAATTTCTTTTATCAGAGAGTGAATATGTCCGTGCTTTCAAGTAGACCTAAGATTATTGTAAATATAGGTGGTCCATGGATCACATATACCTAAAGAAGTACAATGTCATAACTTTAAGAATTTTTTACTCTTCCTCTTCACTCAGCCTGAATTTCCATTATTTATGTTTTCTTTTACTTTTGTGTATATGAGAATAATCTGTTCTTCCAGGTATGGCCAGGATTAACAGTATACCCTGATTTCACAAATCCAAGCTGCATAGAATGGTGGGCAAATGAATGCTACCTTTTTCATCAACAAGTGAATTATGATGGACTTTGGATTGTAAGTAGTTATTTTAGACTTGTGATTTAGGACAATGAACATGGAATTATTTTTTCATAAACTAATTATAAGTTCAACAAGATGTACTTTATAATGTATCAAGCATAAAATAATGTTATCATTTTTCTAGAATGTATAAATATCATACCTGTCATGTTCATGGGTCAGAAAAAGAATACAAACTACAAACTATTGATTGAGATTTTTATTATCTAATAATATTCTTTATAGAATAAAGTTTATTTCTGTAACTAAGGGGTTATATTTTTATGACTAATAATTTAAGTTGAAAATATTTAACAAAATTTGTAGTGCAACTTCAAAAACATTTACTAATGGCTGCAGTAGTTGAACAATTGCAGCAACATGGGCTTGAACAAGCTCTTATCCTTTAGAAACTTTCTTTTAATAAGTTATGAGTAGAACAAATCAATATTGGCAATAAGTTAAGAGTTTTATCTCAAGACAGATGACAACAATAAACAGACAAAATTGTATGTTTACTGGTAAAGTTATTAAAGGAAAACACTAATGTTTAAAAGTTTCTTTGGATAAAACTTTTACATCTGTAGCTATTGATGCCTGCTGGTAGGTTTATGATTTAAAATAATAATAATCGTAGTCAATAATTTAGTGTCTTTTGTTCAAGATACTTGGCCTCCATGGTGGTTCAATGGTAAATAAACTGCCTGCAATGCAGGAGACAGATCTGATTACTGGGTTGGGTAGATTCCCTGGAGAAGGAAATGGCAACCCACTCCAATATTCTTGCCTGAATGGACAGAGGAGCCTGGCAGACTCTAAAACTATAATAACATTTGGAGAATGAAATTACTCGGTAATCCAAGAACTCTGTATTTCAGGAAAAAAAAATATCTAATAATTTTGGACACAGAACATCAGCCATGTTTTACAAAGTTATTACAGCTGTACAAAATTTTGGAAGGTGAAATAATGGATATCTGGGAATAGTTAAATTTTTTGACCTTTGAGGTCACGGCATCTCCACTTACCTGAAATTTTCACTATTAATTCAGTCATTATTAAATTATTCATCTAATCATTTATTTACCCAATCAATTACAGGTGTTTATTTTTCACCACTTTAACAACATAAAGTTGACTAAAAGGTTAGCATAACCTTCAGAATTCTTATGATGATAACAGAATGAAAATGGAGAGGCATTTAGTTATTTGACAAAAAATTAGTGAGATTGCAATGATGATACCTAGCTGCTGGCATTTTATTTTCATGATTTAATTTCTGTCTTTTTAATAAAATTTAAAATTATCAGATGCTCCATGCAACACAGTTATTGGTGAGATAATATAATTTCACCCTCAAACTCATAAGGCATACTGTCATCTAACAATCCTCTCTTTTGTCTTTTTACCAGTTAAATTTCCATTTATCCTCAGTGAATACTCCATTTTACTAACAGCTCTTATCTATAGAGAGGACCACTCTTTCTCCTTTATAGAGATAATTGAAGACTATGACATGAACTGTCTCCACTTCCCACCCCAACCTATCAAAAGCCAGCATCCCTCCTCTTTTTCTTCCTTTTCAGTTGATGAAGTGGCTCTTACTCCAGTCAGTATCAGTCCTCCCATGTGGATTTTTCTTTCCTTTCTGTGCAGCTTGCTTCCTATATTTTTAAATGTCTTTTGCTAATGATTTATTTCACTTTATTCTATATAAGTCTTCTTTATGATGAAGAAAAAAGAGGGGTAGGGAATCCTTGACCATACTTGTCACCATCAATCCTTCCTCATTTCTTTATTTCCTTTTTTAGCCACAATTCTTGATAGAATCAACAATACTCAGTACTGGCAGAAATGACCAAAAAAAGAAAAAAATCTCCTCCTGAGTTTTGTTTTCAATTCTAGCTCCAATTTCAATTGCTTTATTTAAATTAGAAGTGCCTTCTTTCCTTTCTTTGTCTTTCTTTGTTTCTTTTTTTCCCTCCCTCTCTCCCTTTCTTTCCTTTTATTGCGTAGGAAACAATTTGAGTCCATTGGATCAGAGTTATAAGTATAAGTGACATTTAGCCATAGTGCAAGAGAATTTAACTGTGCTATAAAAAGAAAATACTCCATTTCCCAAGTCTATTGAAGACTGAAATACTTGATTCATATCCAAAGAGAGGGAGGGATGGGAAGAGGGCATCTGAGGAAGTCAGAGTAGTTATAACACTAACATAGAAGCATTTTGACTAATTAAAAAACAAACAAAAAAACCCCCAAAACACAACATGATAACCAGTATGATTTCAAAGCTCATTAAATGTCACCAAATTCATTTCTATTCTGTTCATGTATATGCTGAGGTTGCTTCAGTCTTGTCCAACTCTTTGCAACCCTATGGACTATACTCTTCCCAGCTCCTCTGTCCATGGGCTTCTCCAGGCAAGACTACTGGAGTGGGTTGCCACACCTTCCTCCAGGGGATCCTCCCAACCCAGAGATCAAACCCAGATTTCTTAAGTCTCCTGCATTAACAGGCAGGTTCTCTACCATTAGCGCCACCATACATTGGGTTTATGTAGTGGATATTCTGTTTCCAGCTCTTACCTAAATAACTGCCAAATTCTAGTGCTAGTTGTTTCTCTACCCTTTTCATTTTATTCAGATTATTTTTTGTGACAATGAAAAACTATTTTCATGTCAAATTTTAAAATATTTGTATAATTTTATAATTTGGTAGATTTTTAATTTAGATTCAATGCTAATGCTTTTTAATTTTAAATGTTAAAATGACTTCAGAAAATGTTATGAGCTTAATTGAAACAGAAAAATAGATTTTTTACATATAAGCATACATTACAGTTGAATTATCTTTTTTGTATCATTTTTAAGATAATCTCCTAATATTTTAGAAATAAGAGCCAACTGCATTTGGAACAATTAAGACTGAAACTGTGATTTCAAAATAAAAGTATTAGTCAATATTTTTAAAATTCAAAGAACATTTCCATTTTTTTCCTGAAAAAGTAGGCATATTTTTAACACATTATTATTGTTTTATTCTTTAAAATCTGAACAACTGAGTTTTCCCATAAAGAATTCTAATAATTTAATATATAGTGTTGGGAAACTTAAAATTCATTGAGAAAATATATCCAAATACTTTCAATGTATCCCAAATAACTGAAGGCTTAATTGGATATGTTCTCTCA
This sequence comes from Cervus canadensis, assembly GCF_019320065.1. Lineage (NCBI taxonomy): Eukaryota > Metazoa > Chordata > Mammalia > Artiodactyla > Cervidae > Cervus > Cervus canadensis. Next base: position 76,702,798 of record NC_057392.1, read on the forward strand.
ACATTTCATAAGATTCTTAGAAAAAAATTGATTATTTAAATTTCTTTGAAAATAAGGGCATTTTCATTTAGATTTCTGGAAAAGGAAATGGCAACCCACTCCAGTACTCTTGCCTGGAAAATCCCATGGACTGGGAAGCCTGATAGGCTAAAGTCCATAGGGTCGCAAACAGGCAGACACGACTGAGAGATTTCACTTCACTTCATTTAGATTTAGTTTAAATGTGAAGTTATGTAAGGTCACCAGATTATTACACAATTTTCAATGGACTTTATAAAGTACCCCTAGAAATGCCATTGCCAATTTCTATAAATAGTCATTACTAGACTTGAGATGATTTTAATACCTGAAAAATGTAGGAGTACATCTTACTATCAATTCACTGAGTTCTTTGCCTCAAAACTTACAAAACTTTCAATCTGACTTTAATGTTGAAAATGCTAATCAAATTCACTTTTTACGTGACCTTATACAAACTGTAGAAAATTCTGAAAGAGATGGGAATACCAGACCACCTGACCTGCCTCTTGAGAAATCTGTATGCAGGTCAGGAAGCAACAGTTAGAACCTGACATGGACCAACAGACTGGTTCCAAATAGGAAAAGGAGTACATCAAGGCTGTATATTATCACCCTGCTTATTTAACTTATATGCAGAGTACATCATGAGAAACGCTGGGCTGGAGAAAGCACAAGCTGGAATCAAGATTGCCGGGAGAAATATCAATAACCTCAGATATGCAGATGACACCACCCTTATGGCAGAAAGTGAAGAGGAACTAAAAAGCCTCTTGATGAAAGTGAAAGAGGAGAGTGAAAAAGTTGGCTTAAATCTCAGCATTCAGAAAACTAAGATCATGGCATCTGGTCCCATCACTTCATGAGAAACAGATGGGTAAACAGTGGAAACAGTGTCAGACTTTATTTTTTGGGGCTCCAAAATCACTGCAGATGTTGACTGCAGCCATGAAATTAAAAGACGCTTACTGCCTGGAAAGAAAGTTATGACCAACCTAGACAGCATATTAGAAAGCAGAGACATTACTTTGCCAACAAAGGTCCGTCTAGTCAAGGCTATGGTTTTTCCAGTGGTCATGTATGGATATGAGAGTTGGACTGTGAAGAAAGCTGAGCACCGAAGAATTGTTGCTTTTGAACTGTGGTGTTGGCGAAGACTCTTGAGAGTCCCTTGGACTGCAAGGAGACCCAATCAGTCCGTCCTAAAGGAGATCAGTCCTGGGTGTTCACTGGAAGGACTGGTGCTGAAGCTGAAACTCCAATACTTTGGCCACCTGATGGGAAGAGCTGACTCATTGGAAAAGACCGTGATGCTGGGAGAGACTGGGAGCAGGAGGAGAAGGGGACAAAAGAGGATGAGATGGCTGGATGGCATCACCGACTCGATGGACACGAGTTTGAGTCAACTCTGGGAGTTGGTGATGGACAGGGAGGCCTGGCGTGCTGCAATTCATGGGGTCTCAAATAGTCGGACACGACTGAGCGACTGAACTGAACTGAACAGACTGAACATCATTTAAATCATTTGAATATGTTAGGGAAAAGTCTTTTCAGAATTCTGAAAGAGCAAAAATACAAAATACATTAAAAGAAATACAAGTCAATTCCTTCAAATTATGGGTAATAAGTTCAGCTTATTAATAATATAATATTGCCAAATAGATATGACATTTTAATTAAAAATAATCAAATATCAAATGCTATCCATTTGTTGTAGAATATAGTTAAAATCACATAAAAGATTAAATTTCATTTTAAGTTATTTTATTATATAATAATAATTTATTATTTTATTTTGCTATATATATTAAATTATTTTATTTAATTGAATAAGATAAAGTATATTTTGAGTGAATGCTAAAATTTTATTGCAAGTTTGCAAATACACAGTTCAAGTAGAATAACATTAGCATCAGAGTTAAATGTTTGCTCTTGCATTTCTTCAGTGATATTATATACAAGAGTTAATAAAATATTTTAGAAAAAGACTTAATATTTAAAATAATACAACTCAGTTCCATTTATGAATTTCAGTACTTGATGCTATGTTTAAATTTAATTCAATTTGTGCAATCAATAAGAACAAATATTTATGTTTATCTAAAATTATTATCTGTTCAGCTATAGTATCTCTTTGTATTAATTCTACTGGACATATGACAGCAACATTGAATATATTAGGTACTTTCAGTAAAATAACCCCAATGTATACTTTCGAATAACTACCTAATTGTTTTTCTTTGTGGCTCTTAAGAAAACAAAAATGTGTATCAAAATGAGAAATCATATCTTCTCCCTGAATGGCCTTAATTTCTTACATTAATTCCATCTGAGCATCATGTGGATTGAAGAAGGGAAGAGTAATGAAGAGAATATGTTTCCTCTGAGGAAAACCAAATCAACAAAGGAATTGACTGAGTTTGATACCTTTGTGAGAGCAGAAGCAACATATTGTAGAGATGTGGGAACTAAGAGTGAAAAATATAGAGAAGTTTGGTGCATTAACAGAGAAGGAGAAAGACGCACATTTCGTGAGCATGTTGTAAAAGATTTTATCTGAATTATATGTTTTAGTCCAAAGATTTTACTCAACTGTTTGTGGACAGAGAACCAGTAAGTAGGAAGACAACATTGAGGCCTCAGTTTACAAAGCAAGAGAATCCATAGACACAATACCCCACAGCTCTGACTCCAAAAGGTATCTAGATCACTGGTTCTTATAATGTGGTCCAGCAGCCCTCAGTTCAGTTCAGTTTAGTTGCTCAGTCGTGTCTGACTCTTTGCAACCTCATGAATAATAGCACGCCAGGCCTCCCTGTCCATCACCAACTCCTGGAGTTTACTCATACTCATGTCAATCGAGTCAGTGATGCCATCCAGCTATCTCATCCTCTGTCGTCCCCTTCTCCTCCTGCCCCCAATCCCTCCCAGCATCAGGATCTTTTCCAATGAGTCAACTCTTTGCATGAGGTGGTCAAAATATTGGAGTTTCAGTTTCAGCATCAGTCCTTCCAGTGAACACCCAGGACTGATCTCCTTTAGGATGGACTGGTTGGACCTCCTTGCAGTCCAAGGAACTCTCAAGAGTCTTCTCCAACACCACAGTTCAAAAGCAGCAATTCTTTGGCGCTCAGCTTTCTTCACAGTCCAACTCTCACATCCATACATGACCACTGCCCTAGGGTTCCCTGAAACTCTTCCAGGGATTCAATAAGGTCAGAGCCATTTTTATTAGAATACTAAAATACTATTCACCTTTTTTGTATTTTCAGTCTCTCAAGAAAGTGTAGGAGCTGTGTTAGTCACTCAGTCGTGTCTGACTCTTTGCGACCCCATATAGCCCACCAGGCTTCTCTGTCCATCAGATTTTCCAGAGAAGAATACTGAAGTGGGTTCCCATTCCCTTCTCCAGGAGATTTTCTCAACCCAGGGATCAAACCCAGGTCTCCTGAATTGCAGGCAGATTGTTTACAGTCTGAGCAACCAGGGAAGCCCAGGCAAAAAGTGCTGTGTCTAGCTAGGCACACAATAGAAACTAGATAAATGCCAGCTGAAGTTAATAAGCTATGCTAAATAAAAGAATGTGCTGGAAATATGTACAATGATAAATTCAGTGAGAAGATCAATACAGTTATTTTAAAAGACAGTTGCTTAATACATTTAATGTAATATGATTAATGCTTTATATGTATTTTAAATAAGGTAAATCAAATATATTTTGGTTGCATATAATCTTTTAATCCTATCAAGATACCTCTGTTATCTGATATATACATTTATGCAAACACAAGTAATACTTTTTCTCACTATAATAACTTGTTCATACTAGAAGTAGAACCAAGTAGTGAGAATAGTTAAACAAGCTTGTTTGTAGGCTGGTAGTTTATATTTGCCTTCTTGGAGTAGAAGAATGTCATGGTGGCTCTTGATAAAATATTTACAAATAAACAGAGACTTGCTGTAAATATGATTTACAACTACTTGAAATCTACTGTTCTTTATCTTATATCCATTCAGGACATGAATGAAGTTTCCAGCTTTGTTCAAGGTTCAAAGAAAGGATGCAGTGCTAACAACCTGAATTATCCACCTTTTACTCCCGGTAAATTTCAGTTATTTCTTACAGTTAATTAGAAAAACTATATTTATTTACTGGTAAATTCAAACATATATTTCTAAATTACAGATATTGATATAATTTTGAGACCATGAAATAACTGTGGTGTTTGTTTTGGGCCAAAATATTTATGCCTAAGGAAAGGAGCACATTTTAAAATTTTGGTATAGAATATTTCGTCTTTACCACTGATGAATTGCCCATGATTAAATGATAAATGAAAGGAATAAACTTTGCTTGAAATCACAATATAAGTGATAAAATTTTTTCCTTGAGCGCTGTGATGTAATTCTGTGTCATTTTGCAATTCAGTTCAGTCACTCAGTCGTGTCCTCCTCTTTGAAACCCCATGGAATACAGCACACCGGGCCTCTCTGTCTGTTACCAACTCCTGGAGTTTACTCAAACTCATATCCAGAGTCAGTGATGCCATCCAACCTTGTCATCTTCTGTTGTCGCCTGCTCCTATCGCCTTCAATCTTTCCGATTGAAGCATCAGGGTCTCTTCAAATGAGTCAGTTGTTTGCATCAGGAGGCCAAAGTATTGGAGTTTCAGCTTCAACATCAGTCCTTCAAATGAATATTCAGGACAGATTTCCTTTACAATGGATGGTTGGATCTCCTTGCAGTCCAAGGGCCTCTGAAGAGTCTTCTCCAACACCACAGTTCAAAAGCATCAATTCTTCGGTGCTCAGCTTTCTTTATAGTCCAACTCTCACATCCATGCATCAGGTCAGTTCAGTCACTCAGTCGTGTCTGACTCTATGTCACCCCAAGAATTGCAGCACATCAGGCCTCCCTGTCCATCAACAACTCCCTGAGTTTACTCAAACTCATGTCCATCCATCGAGTCGGTGATGCCATCAGCCATCTCATCCTCTGTCATCCCCTTCTCCTCCTGCCCCCAATCCCTCCCAGCATCAGGGTCTTTTCCAATGAGTCAACTCTTTGCATAAGGTAGCCAAAGTATTGGAGTTTCAGCTTCAGCATCAGTCCTTCCAATGAACACCCAGGACTGATCTCCTTTAGGATGGACTGGTTGGATCTCCTTGCTGTCCAAGGGACTCTCAAGAGTCTTCTCCAACACCACAGTTCAAAAGCATCAATTCTTCGGTGCTCAGCTTTCTTCTCAGTCCAACTCTCACTTTCCTACATGATCACTGGAAAAACCGTAGCCTTGACTAGATGGACCTTTGTTGCCAAAGTAATGCCTCTGCTTTTTAAAATGTTATCTACGTTGGTCACAACTTTCCTTCAAAGGAATAAGCGTCTTTTAATTTCATGGCTGCGATCACCATCTGCAGTGATTTTGGAACCCAGAAAAATAAAGTTTGATACTGTTTCCACTGTATGCCCATCTATCTGTCATGAAGTGATGGGACTGGATACCATGATCTTGGTTTTCTGAATGTTGAGATTTAAGCCAACTTTTTCACTCTCCTTTTTCACTTTCATCAAGAGGATTTTTAGTTCCTCTTCACTTTCTACCATAAGGGTGGTGTCATCTGCATATCTGAAGTTATTGATATTTCTCCCGGCAATCTTGATTCCAACTTGTGCTTCTTCCAGCCCAGCGTTTCTCATGATGTACTTTGCATATAAGTTAAATAAGCAGGGTGATAATATACAGCCTTGAGGTACTCCTTCTCCTATTTGAAACCAGTCTGCTGTTCTGTGTCCAGTTCTAACTGTGGCTTCCTGACCTGCATATAGGTTTCTCAAGAGGCAGGTCAGGTGGTCTGGTACTCCCATCTCTTTCAGAATTTTCCACAGATGTTGTGATCCACATAGTCAAAGGTTTTGGCATAGTCAATAAAGCAGAAATAGATGTTTTTCTGGAACTCTTGCTTTTTCGATGATCCAGTGGATGTTGGCAATTTGGTCTATGGTTCCTCTGCCTTCTCTAAAACCAGCTTGAACATCTGGAAGTTCACAGTTCATGTATTGCTGAAGACTGGCTTGGAGAATTTTGAGCATTACTTTACCAATATGTGAGATGAGTGCAATTGTGTGGTAGTTTGAGCATTCTTTGGCATTGCCTTTCTTTGGGATTGGAATGAAAACTGACCTTTTCCAGTCCTGTGGCACTGCTGAGTTTTCCAAACTTGCTGGCATCTTGAGTGCAGCACTTTCACAGCATCATCTTTTAGGATTGGAAATAGCTCAACTGCAATTCCATCACATCCACCAGCGTTGTTCGTAGTGATGCTTTCTAAGGCCCACTTGACTGCACATTCCAGGATGTCTGGCTCTAGGTGAGTGATCACACCATTGTGATTATTTGGGTCATGAAGATCTTTTTTGTACAGTTCTTCTGTGTATTCTTTCCACCTCTTCTTAATATCTTCTGCTTCCGTTAGGTCCATACCATTTCTGTCCTTTATTGAGCCCATCTTTGCATGAAATGTTCCCTTGGTATCTCTAATTTTCTTGAAGAGATCTCTCGTCTTTCCCATTCTGTTTGTTTTCCTCTATTTCTCTGCATTGATCGCTGAGGAGGCTTTCTTGTCTCTCCTTGCTATTCTTTGGAACTCTGCATTCAAATGGAAATATCTTTCCTTTTCTCCTTTGCTTTCACTTCCCTTTTTTTCACAGCTATCTGTATGGCCTCCTCAGACAGCCATTTTTGCATTTTTTGCATTTCTTTTCCATGAATATGGTCTTGATCCCTGTCTCCTGTACAATGTCAGGAACCTCCGTCCATAGTTCATCAAGCTCTCTGTCTATCAGATCTAGTCCCTTAAATCTATTTCTCACTTCTACTGTATAGTCATAATGGATTTGATTTAGGTCATACCTGAATGGTCTAGTGGTTTTCCCTACTTTCTTCAATTTAAGTCTGAAATTGGCAATAAGGAGTTCATGATCTGAGCCACACTCAGCTCCCAGTCTTGTTTTTGCTGACTGTATAGAGCTTCTCCACCTTTGGCTGCAAAGGATATAATCAATCTGATTTCAGTGTTGACCATCTGGTGATGTCCATGTGTAGAGTCTTCTCTTGTGTTGTTGGAAGAGGGTGTTTGCTATGACCAGTGTGTTCTCTTGGCAAAACTCTATTAGCCTTTTCCCTGCTTCATTCCATACTCCAATGCCAAATTTGCCTGTTACTCCAGGTGTTTCTTGACTTCCTACTTTTGCATTCCAGTCTCCTCTAAAGAAAACTACATCTTTTTTGGGTGTTCGTTCTAAAAGGTCTTATAAGTCTTCATAGAACCATTCAACTTCAGCTTCTTCAGCGTTACTGATTGGGGCATAGGCTTGGATTACCGTGATATTGAATGGTTTCCCTTGGAAACAAACAGAGATCATTCTGTCATTTTTGAGATTTCATCCAAGTACTGCATTTTGAACTCTTTTGTTGACCATGATGGCTACTCCATTTCTTCTAAGGGATTCCTGTCCACAGCAGTAGATGCAATGGTCATCCGAGTTAAATTCACCCATTCTAGTCCATTTTAGTTCTCTGATTCCTAGAATGTTGATGTTCACTCTTGCCATCTCCTGTTTGACCACTTCCATTTTGCCTTGATTCATGAACCTAACATTCCAGGTTCCTATGCAATCTAAAGCATTAGACCTTGCTTCTATCACCAGTCCTATCCACAACTGGGTGTTGTTTTTGCTTTGGCTCCATCCCTTCATTCTTTCTGGAGTTATTTCTCCACTGATCTCCAGTAGCATATTGGGCACCTACCAACCTAGGGAGTTCCTCTTTCAGTATCCTATCATTTTGCCTTTTCATACTGTTCATGGGGTTCTCAAGGCAAGAATACTGAAGTGGTTTGCCACTCCCTTCTCCAGTGGACCGCATTCTGTCAGACCTCTCCACCATGACCTGTCCGTCTTGAGTGGCCCCACACGGCGTGGCTTAGTTTCATTGAGTTAGACAAGGCTGTGGTCCTGTGATCAGATTGGCTGGTTTTCTGTGATTGTGGTTTCAGTGTGTCTGCCCTCTGATGCCCTCTCACAACACCTACCATTTTACTTTGGTTTCTCTCACCTTCAATGTGGGATATCTCTTCATGGCCGCTCCAGCAATGTGCAACCACTGCTCCTTACCTTGGACAAGGGGTATCTCCTCGCATGACATCTATGCATGACTACTGGAAAAACCATAGCTTTGACTAGATGGATCTTTGTTGGCAAAGTAACGTCTATGCTTTTTAATAAGCTGTCTCGGTTGGTCATAACTTTTCTTTCAAGGAGCAAGCATCTTTTAATTTCATGGTTGCAGTCACCATCTGCAATGATTTTAGAGCCTCACAAATTAAAGTCTGTCACTGCTTCCACTGTTTGTCCATCTATTTGCCATGAAGTAGTAGGACCAGATGCTATGATCTTAGTTTTCTGAATGTTAAGTTATAGGCCAACTTTTTCACTCTCCTCTTTCTCTTTCATCAAGAGGCTCTTTAGTTCTTCTTCACTTTCTGCCATAAAGATGGTGTCCTCTGCTATCTGAGGTTATTGATATTTCTCCTGGCAATCTTGATTCCAGCTTGTGCTTCATCCAGTCTTGCATTTCTCATGATGTACTCTGCATATAAGTTAAATAAGCAGGGTGACAATATACAGCCTTGACATACTCCTTTTCCTATTTGGAACCAGTCTGTTGTTCCATGTCCAGTTCTAACTGTTTCTTCTTGGCCTACAAATAGATTTCTCAGGAGGCAGGTCAGGTGGTCTGGCATTCCCATCTCTTGAAGAATCTTCCACAGTATGTTGTGATCCACACAGTCAAAGGCTTTGGCATAGTCAATAAAGCAGAAATAGATATTTTTCTTGAACTCTCTTGTTTTTTCAGTGATCCAATGGATGTTGGCAATCTGGTTTCTGGTTCCTCTGCCTTTTCTAAATCCAGCTTTAGCATCTGGAATTTCATAGTTCAGATACTGTTGAAACCTAGCTTGGAGAATTTTGAGTATTACTTTTCTAATGTGTGAGATGAGTGCAATTGTGCAGTAATTTGTGCATTCTTTGACATTATCTTTCTTTGGGATTGGAATGAAACCTGACTTTTTCTAGTCCTGTAGACATTGCTAAGTTTTCCAGCTGGCATATTCAATGTAGCACTTTCACAGCATTGTCTTTTAAGATTTGAAATAGCTCAACTGGAATTCTATCACCTCCACTAACTTTGTTCGTAGTGATGCTTTCTAAGTCCCACTTGACTTTGCATTCCTGGATGTCTGGCTCTAGGTGAATGATCACATTGTCATGACCATCTGGGCCATGAAGATCTTCTTTGTATAGTTCTTCTGTGTATTCTTGCCACCTCTTCCTAGCTTCTGCTTCTGTTTGGTTCATACCATTTATGTCCTTTATTGTGCCCATCTTTGCATGAAACCTTCACTTGGTATCTCTAATTTTCTTGAAGAGATCTCTAGGTTTTCCCATTCTATTGTTTTCCTCTATTTCTTTGCATTGTTTACTGAGGAACACTTTCCTATCTCTCCTTGCTATTCTTTGGAACACTGCATTCAAATGGGTATATCTTTCCTTTTCTCCTTTGCCATTATTAGAAGTAGCTAATATGAATATTTGGGCTTCTCTCGGGAGTTGGTGGTAAATCATCTGCCTGTAAATCCTGGAGGCATAGATTCAATCCCTGCATGGGAAAGATCCCCTGGAGAAGGAAATAGCAATTACAGTATTTACCTGGGAAATCACATGAACAGAGAATCCTGGTAGGCTACAGTCCATGGAGTCTCAAATGAGTTGGACATGACTTAGTGACTAAATAACAGCAGTAACAGATGTTAATAGCTTCTTCTCACCTATTTGAAAAAGCACATTTTCACCATTAAAACTGGTAAAAAAATTTAACTAATGACAAATAAGTGCTCTTAGGGAAATAGATTGTGATAAGGACATCTGAAGAAAGACAACAATAATTATTACTGTGCCACCTAGGCCTGCAAACTAAAGCATATTAAAAACTGAAAAGCAGAGATTTATATGATTTGCTGTTGTGTAACAAGTCTACATGTGTGGAATTAGGTTATATTTTAAAAAATTATACAATTTTCAAATATGGCTATAATTATATGATTTACAGTGCAGATGTATATATTTCTATATATATATGTTAAAGTCTATTTTTTCCATGAATTCATTTATTACTGAAGCTAAGAAACATAATATGTACTACTTTAAGTGCAAATCTAACAGTAAATTAATGAGAATGAGAATAAAGGGTGGAGACCCAATTGAAACTTAGCATAAAGTGATGTGTTTCATTATGTTTTTAATTATGCATAGTATTACATAGCACATCACTTAAGAATTATGAAGCTTAAAATGGAAAAATATTTCTTTTTTTTTTTTTTGGAAAAATATTTCTTACCTAATTATTTCTTATATTTTTTTCTAAGATATTCTTGACAAACTCATGTATTCCAAAACAATTTGCATGGATGCTGTGCAATACTGGGGGAAACAGTATGATGTACACAGCCTCTATGGATATAGTATGTCTATAGCCACAGAGAAGTAAGTGCAATTTCACTCAGAAAACTTTCTGATATTTATTGTCTAGAAATATATTTGGTAATTTACATATAGTGGATAATAACAAGTGTAAGAAAGCAAAGAAAGATAATATTTTCATTGTGAAAAATTAGGGCATAAAAGCATCACCTCTTTTATTAAATATTCATATATTTGAAACTTAATTATCAAGACCTACATGATATATGTACTTAACTGTGATCCTTTTTTAATTCATAGACTGAAATTATCCTGCTAAATTTTGATTCAGCTTGGTGTCTCTGAACATGTGTTCTAAACATGAATCTCATAACTGGTCTAAGACAGTGGTGCTATTTGAACAAGTCATTATTTTTTTAAAAAGAGTGTTTCATTTAAAATGTGGTTTTCTATGTAATATCTCACAAGTAATTCTCTAATAGAATGTGTTTGCTTGTGTGTAAAAAAGTAGCATGATACAAAACAAAGAAATGAGATAATCATATATTGATTGCCTACTATTTTTCAAACATTGTATGAGGACCTATAATGCAATAGTAAATAAAAAATTCTCTATCAATAAATTTTAAATTTTCTCATAATTAAGCAACTGTGATCAAGTATTCATTCTAAACTATATTTGGTCCCAAAGCATACCAGGATATCAAAATTGTATATGCTATCTTCATAGTGCTTACTTCACTTGACAGCATTATGTATCATAGAGTATAAGTAAATAAATACTAGAAAGAAAGAACATTATAGTTCATATAAAGGTAATTTTAAAAAAGCATCTCAGAATACTATTATATTTTTATTAAGATAATCTACCAAATTAAATTTTTATTATCTTTTTTCTGATAATTTTCCAATTATGGAAAAATTTGTCAACAATATTCAGGTACTAAAAGAGGTGAGATGAATAATGTTAGTATTGTGGATGATGAAATTCTAAAAACAAAATAAAGTGCTTTGCAAGCATACAAGTTTTACATCAACATTGTTAGATAATATTTGAAAATATAAACATTAATGTATGATTAGCATCACTGAATCCCAAAAAATGTGTTTTGGGTATAAGTTTGGACTGCTGTATTTTATATTATAAAGAGATTTTCCAATGGGTTTAAATCACATATTTCAAAAACAAATATTGATTTGCTTTCTGCATATAGAAAACCCATGTTTAATTTGGAAAGGAAAATTATTCAAACTCTAAATCATTTCTAGAAGATTTCTTTTCTATGTTTGATCTGAATGTATTTTACTAAGTAAATATTAATATCTAAATGCAAAATTAATATAAAATATTGATAAAATAGTTGCAATTATTATAGCTTGGCTCTAAAAGCTAATATATGCCTTGAAAATAAGATTTTAGAATTTATCATATCAATATTGTTTTAAAATAGATGTTATTTATTAATTTTATTTTGTTTTTAGAGCTCTAGAAAAAGTTCTTCCTAATAAGAGAAGCTTTATTCTCACCCGATCAACTTTTGCTGGATCTGGAAGCCATTCTGCACATTGGTTAGGAGACAATACTGCTTCTTGGGAACAAATGGAATGGTCTATTACAGGAATGCTGGAGTTTGGTTTGTTTGGAATACCTTTTGTAAGTAGTTTTTACAATATTATTTATAAATACTGTAATTACAAATTTTGCAATGTTGTTTCATCTTAATGATTTTCAGTTAAATTATTAAAGTTATGTGACAGAAAATTTCAATTTCTATTCCTAGAGAATTTATGAGAAAAATAAGATTGTGGATGGTGTCTATAACATTAGAGGGTAAAGAGAGAATGAACAAAATTCAGTCAAATCATACTAATTCCTAAAACAAAGTCAATATAAACAAAACACAGAAAAATCTTATATAAAAAAATACAAAAGCACCAGAGAAAACTGTAGGGAAAAATCCAAACTTGGCACTGTAAAAAAAGTAAATATTGAAATTCTAGATATATTTGAAATTCTCTAGACTGTCAGTTTAGGTTAAAAAGATAATAAAGCTGTTTCTTCTATTTAAAAGAGAAAAGATGACAGAAATGTTTCAAATTTTTAAAGCAGAGAAAACTTATATAGGTTATTCCAAATGTAAGAAATCAGGTAAGTCTCTATATCAAGCAAAAAAAGAACTATGCAGTGTTGATATTCAACACTAAGCAGCATAATTACATAACAAAATAAATGAGAAATTTATAAAATTATAGTGATTTGTTTATTCTTTCTTATGTATTGAACAAAGTTAAAACCAGAAACAAACCAAACCAAAACAAAAAAGCTACCACACACACACACACACACACACACACACACACACCGTCTTGAATTTGGAAAGTAATTAAACACATTACCAACTGATTCACCAAAATAAACTGAATGGAAATGAGGGAGAGAAACTGTAAAATTGAATGCAAACAATTGTACTTCATATCAGAAATTTGGGATATCAAACAAATTGGTATTTAGAAGAAAAATTTTAACCTTAAATGCTAAGATTATAAACAAAGAAGTTTTGAATATTAATTAGTGAAATACATGAAATACATGAAAAGAAAAACAGAATAAATCTAAACATATAGGTAATGAAAATAAGAGAAGATGAATGCAGTGAAAACAATGTCTCTAGAGAAACAAATGTCAGAATAAAAAGGTGACTCTGGAATTTTGAATAAAATAGGCCAATATATGGCAAGTTTTGTCCAAAAAAGAACAAAATAAGCAATGTTACAATGTATTCCAAGATAAGGTGTTATGTATATTATAGCAACTAACTAATAAGCAATAACTAGGAGTAAATATTCAAGCTAAGTGTGGGAGTTTTTGAGAGAAATTGTAGTAACTTAGCAAATTAAAGATACAACATGTTCATGGATAAGAAGTCTTATAGAAATATGCTTTCTCCCAAAACTGTTATCTAAATTCAGTGACATTCTATTTTAAGCTATAAAGAGAATTTGAAGAACATTTAAAGTTACTCTAAACTTCATGTGGAAGACAATACACTTTAAGACATAGAAAAGAGCACATGGATTTTGCCCTATCAGCTAAAATAGTAATATAATGCAGTGATACTTAACTGTGACTAATCAAATAAGTTAATATTGCAAAATAGGACATGGGTCCATACATTAATAGAAGTTTGTTTAATAGTAGCACTATCACTGTAGCTCAGTGAAGAAAGTATCCACCAATCATATGGACAATTGATTATCCATTTAAAATATAAAATAAAGTGACTCTCTGTCTCAAATAGTACACAACCTATGTGTGAAAAGTAAACTTTAAGCATCATAGAAGAAAATATAAGTGAGTAACTTTATGACGTAAGGTTAAGAGTTGAATTCTTAAACACAGCACAGAGGCACAACTAATAAAGAAACAAATTTGGTTACAAAATGAAAATTTTGTTCATCAAATGTCTATTTTAAAAATTAAAATGTTTACTACTACTGGAAAATTATATTTTCAATTCATGTAAGTAGTAAATGATTAATATTTAATTTAAAGAACCTACTATAAATCTGTAAAAGGTAAAAACAGTAGAAAAATCAGCAAAGGATATATCAAGCAATTCTATAGAAAGAGAAATATATATGGACTAAAAAAAAAAATTGTGAAAAAATTCTCAACTTTCCTAGTAATCAGAGAAGTGCAAGTAAAAACTTTGGTGAAATGCATTTAATATGTATAGGTAATAAAAATTAAAAGCCTGAAAATATCAGAAATCAGCAAGAAAATGAAGCAAGTGGGAACATTTCTGTACTGTGACTGTACTTATTATAAATAGTTACAACTAGTTTTGATTTAAAAAATATACTTTTCCAAAAAGTCAGGAATGTAGTCTCATATACATATATATTCACTAAGAAGCTTATATACACACTTCATACAAGCATATTTTATAGTGATGGGATCCCATACAATAGAGAACTGCAGCCATATTAACCTAATTGAATCTCACAAAAATAATTCTTTGAGAAGAAAAGTGAAATGCAGTGTAACACATACATGTCATTTATGTAAAGGTAATAAGAATGCAAAATATTATTATATATTGTTTATAGGTACATATATACCACTTATAAAAATGAAATGCTTATAGACATTAAATACTGATAGTAAATTATATATAGTCAATTTTTCTGAAGAGTTCTTGAGGGACAAAAAGTGCAATTATATGTGATCATACATCTGGCAATATTTTTTACTCTTTTACTCCTACAGTAATATAAATAGAGAAAGTCAAATCACAGGTGGTGAGTTTTGGATTAAGAAGCCACACATTTTTAATAACTCAGTTTCAGCTTTATACATTGAATTAGAGGCAAGTATGTGGCAAAAATCCAAAATCAACTAGAACGAGGAAGAGTAATAAGAAGACAGTAAAACAAAAACTGTAAGTTGGTACAGATTAATCAGTTGTATAAATGTGATGCTCCGGGCAAATTTGAGAATCTTTACAATATAAATAATAGATACATATGTTATTTAGGTTGGAGCAGATATCTGTGGGTTTGTGGCTGAGACCACAGAAGAGCTTTGCAGAAGGTGGATGCAACTTGGAGCATTTTATCCATTTGCCAGAAACCATAATGCTGATGGATATCAGGTAAATTTCTCTTGCTCTCCATGTTTCTAAATAAAACATAATCCTATTTTTAGCAATGTACTTAAATGTATATGTATAGAGATCTAGTCTGAAAGTTTGTGGTATAATTCACAAAGAAGAGTTGGAAGTCCTCTTCTCAAGGTCTGTATTTTGTATATAAAAATATAATCAAATAAGGAAATCATGACAGTATCACAGAAATATTTTAAGCCTAACACATATACACATGTGTGAAATCACAATATTTTAAGTTAATGACAAAGCTTTCTGAGTCTGAATTCTTATATTCTAATAATAAGTTCCAGGTAACTTTTCTTTCATAAAAATAGAATAAATTCTTAAGGATTTATCATTTTTTCTTTTATTAAAAACACACAAGAAATTAAAGACACTTGCAAAGTAGTTTGGGTCCATAATTTTTCTTTAATAAGTAAAACTGTAATGACAGGTGGGGAAAGAAATAAAACTAACACTTTGTAGACATGCATCTGAACTGGTGGGAGGTTAATCTACCAACCCTGAGCTATGGGCTCTCATAGGCATATTCCTTAGAGGGAATGAGAAAATTAGGTGACAGCACTAAGTCAGTTAAGTGCACACTGGTTAAGAAATTATTCACTGTACACACAGTGGGGCTTAATTCTCTTTGAGAAGAAGGATAGCCACTCAGAGCTCTTTCTGGAAGGAAGCATGACAGTACAGAAGTAAAAGGTATAAACTGGATAGCCGTTACTTCCTACTCCACCTAAGTGATGCTTGAAGAAATTTGTGTTCTTGGGAGATCCTCATGTGAATTAAATTATACTTGTGTTCATTTATGTCCTGCAAAAAAACAGATACCAAGACAGAGTTAGAAATGTTAGCAATTTATTGCTGAAATACTTGTGGATAATGGAGAAGAAGGAGAAAGTGGAGAGAGCCTTCAGATTACAATTCAGGCCTGAATCTGATGCAGATGAAGGCAAAAAAGGAGGTTTGATAAAGAGTTATATTCTACAGCCCAGTTCAAAGGAAATTTTGGCTCATCCAATAGAGAGTCCTCAAGGCAAAGTTGACCACTGGGAACAACCTGTATCTCCTTGGCCTGGGTCCTATATATCCCACCAAGTTCATTGATTTCTTGGGAGCAGCCAAAGGAAAATGTGGCTTTGGCATAAACATGATGGTGTATCCAGGGAGGCAGTAGCTGGTTTCAGGAAATCTAAGCAGGTTTGCTTACATCATTACACCTTGGCTGAAAGAGTCAACTAAGCTAGCTGGGCTCAGCAAGAAGGCTGTCCTTCAGGTTGCAAGGCTACAGGCTGACCAGATGGCTCTGTTCTTTGCGTCCCTTGGTTTGCAGACTGTTTGAGCTTATTATTCTAATAGCAGTGACAAGGTGCAAGGCAGCAAATCCTTAGGCAATCCCAGCACACTTCAAGCCCTTACTTGAAGGTGTCACATGTCCTAAGACTACATTGGTCAGAGTATATCATGTACCTGAGCACAAAGTCAAATAGTGGGGAAATACATTCCACTGTTAGAGGTAGATACTAATAAGAGTTATATAACAGAAATTGTGGGTACAAGGAGGCATGAAAATTGGGACCAATAATTCAATCTGCTGCAAATAATAGAAATGAAGAATACTTTGTTAAAATATGTTCTATCTTCTCCAAGAATGTGTATTCAAAAGGGAAATATCCACTTTAAAATAAACTTTATTTAATATATAGATATCCAAATGAAAACATAAAAACTAGAAATTTATATACTTCAATGATAAAATAGGAATCATCTCAACTTTTTATAAGCAGGCACATTTTGGTTTTCAAAAATAGATTAAATGCTTATGTTTTAATTTTTATTCATATTTTAAATTTTTTATTTCAATTTCTCTGTTTATCCCACAGCATCAGGATCCAGCATTTTTTGGACAGGATTCTCTTTTGGTTAAGTCATCAAAACACTATTTGAATATTCGCTATGCCTTGTTACCTTTCCTTTATACTCTATTTTATAAAGCCCATATGTTTGGAGAAACAGTAGCAAGGCCTTTTCTTCATGAGTGAGTACTATGTTCAAGAATTTCAGTCTTTCAAATTATATTCCAACAAATGAAAAATTAATGAGTAGATCAAGATGTCATGTGGATTTCTGGTGCTTTTCTTGACATTTATGCAAATGATTTGGGGAAATATGAAATGATAGTAGTAAATATAATTAATTTCGTGAAATGGACAAGTTCAATCTAGAAATGTGATAATTGTATAGAACTTAAAAGGAAAGAAATATGTAGGATGTATTAGAGTAAGTATATCAGTAAGTAATATTAAATATAAAATATTAAAACATGTATTAAATATTACATGTATTAAATATCACATAATATTTTTATTAAATAAAACATTAAATATTATTAAATAAATAAGCAAACATTAAAAACATAATCATGTATATTGTAAAAATTATCTAAATATAAATCACATATAGTATAGTCATAAAACAATGAATTGTGCTTGTCTTTGTATTTCTTGACCAAAACAAGGTTGTTCCTCAAGAGATGACTAAAGATCCCTTCAAGTCCAAGTCAAAATGGAAGTTTATAAGAAAAAAGTATAAAAAGGAGGAAAGTAGGATATGAAGGATTTCTGATAGTTCATGAATCTATTTTACAGGAAAAAATGAATTAAACAGAATAATTGCTTATTATAGTTTTTTATTTATTTTTATTTTTATAGTTGTTTATTTATCATATATGATAGATTTGTTTTTTTGAGTCCCAAATGAAGTAATTTCCTCTCTCCCACCTTTCTTCACTTTCTCCTTTCCTTTCTATGTTTCTTTTTCTTGAGTGTCAGGTGTACCATAAGGATGCATTAATAACTATAGATTCAAAATTACATATCAAGTCAGTTTTGACGTTATCAAGTCAATTTTATTTACTGAGCAAAATTAAAGATAATGATTATTCCAAGGGAATAACTTAAAAGATAATAAAATGAAGTATTTGGATTAACATTTTTTATCTTTGTGTTGTAAACACTGTCATTGTTCTTAGGTTTTATGAGGATACTAATAGCTGGATTGAGGACACTCAGTTCTTATGGGGCCCCTCATTACTTATTACCCCTGTCTTGAAACAGGTAGGATACAATTTTAATAAATTTTTGAGGAATTTTGTGTAATCAAATCCACACTAAATTACAAAACATCTGGGTAATACATGTTACTCAGCAGACTGCTTCAAGCTGATAAGTGTTTAATTAAATTCTAAAACATAGAAGAAATTTTGAAAAGTTATAAGTATGTTAAGTAGATTTATGCTTTTCAAGTATATAATATGTACTGGGGAGAAGAAATTGTGTAAAATTAGTATTCTTTCACAAAAGAAAGCTTTATTTATGAAACATATCAACTCTTATAATAGTAACAAATAACTGTCATTCATGTAGTCATAGACACTGGAATTTTGCTGTACTGTAAATAAAGGATAACTTGAAAACCAATAGATCATATGAAAATGTTGAAAAAATAGTGGAATGAAATATTTGGATTTTGCCTGTTACTTAAAAGTTGGTATGTCATGGAAATATGATGGAAATATATCATGGAAAAATGATGTGTTCACACTCACATTTGCCATGCAGATGATAATGATACAAATATATGCATCGATTTTTTTAGTTGCCACTTAAATTGATTTTATCTTTGCTTTTGGGATGTTTTATATTATGAAGTTATCTAAAACTATTAAAATAGTCTTTTGTTATATATAGAAAATATTGTAGTGTAACAAACAAAGGAAGTTTTTCACTTCACTATGAAAATCTGAAAACATTTGATGTGACTCTCTTCTGTTACATATTGAAGTAAAAAATATATATCTACATATAAATTGTTGTTGTTCTGTTGCTAAGTTGTGTCTGACTCTTTGCAACCCCATGGAATCTATAGCCCACCAGGCTTCTCTGTCCATGGGATTTTCCAGACAAGAATACTGGAATGGGTTGCCATTTCCTTCTCCACATATACATTATCTTGCTTTATTTTAGGGAGCAGAAGTAGTGAGTGCATACATCCCTGATGCTACTTGGTATGACTTTGAAACTGTAAGTAAACCTAGTATGATAATAGATCAAAAGTATATATTGTCCAACATCTGTACATGGGAATTTAACAGTATTTCTGTTATTAATCTAAAAATGAACAGTTTCAGAATTTAACAGTGCATAAAAGTCTGTGCAGGTTTACATTTTCTTACATGTGAGTAGGTATATGTTCCATTGCACATGGTTAATATGAAGTATATTCTTTAGTGTAAAGAGTTAACCAACTTAAATTGTGGGAATAAACGGTCAAGAGTAACTTTAAGAAGAATTGGTAACTTATTTTAATACTTTTCTTATTTTACACATTCTTCCAGAAAAATTGTGTATTTTAAAGGGAAGTATTTTGCAGTGCGCTTATATTTGCTAAGCAGACCCTTTATTTTTTAATAAGAAATAATTGTTTTAATCCTTTCAAGAGACATGGTTCACTTTAACCAAAACCAAAGAATAAAAATAGGACTAATTAAGAATATTGTTAATTATTATAGAAAGGAAACGGATTTCTCTATGTTGATTTTTTTTGTAAAACTGAATATATTTCTAGCCAGATTTCTTCAGTAAACTGAAGAAGTTTCTTTAAAAGTTAGAAAACAGCATGTTACTATTCACTAAAATGACATGAATGGCTCACAATAAGAATTATTTTTCTTTGTAAATTCTAAGTGTAATTCTTATGAAATGGGCTTAAAGTCTTTGCAGTAATGAAAAAATCATTTTATTTTCCAAATATTAGGGTGTAAAAAGGCCATGGAGAAAACAACGTATTGATATGCAGCTTCCAGCAGACAAAATAGGATTACATCTTAGAGGTGGTTACATTATCCCCTTTCAACAACCTGCTGTAACTACAACAGCAAGGTAAAATTAAAAGGCATTAAGTGAAATCTGAACTATAATTTAATATTTAGTGTTTCACATATTTATTAAAAATTAATGAATTCAAGGGATTCTTACATATAACTGTAAAGTTATGAAAAGAAGAATCAAATTATTAATATATTATAATAAACTTCTTGATTAAAAAAATGAGCAAGATTAGATTAGAACTTTACCCCTGTGTCAAAACTGTACTGACTTATTTCTGTAAAGAATATATATAATTAAAGTTAATTGCTGATTATTACTAAATAATGAAATATTAAATGTTATATAATTGACTAAAGTGTCAGTTGTTACCTGTTTGGATTGTCAGTACATAAATGTCAAAATGATTGTTTTCCAGGTAAAATATTTTAAGTCAATAAATGAGGTAGATATTTCTGTATAGGTAAAGAATGATACAGAAATTAAGCTGTTCAGTAAGAATAAATTTTAGAACTATTTAGAAAAAAGAAGAAACTTGAAAATTCTGGTACTTCATCTTGCAAAATTCATTCTGGGTATATGGACAGAATGTATCATATTGCATCTACACATTTCCCCATGTTCTACAACACCAAAACAGATGGTCACTCTTAAGTTCCTTACCCTGCTGTCTTTTCTTCATAGCATTAAGAATATACATAATTATATTTTCACTTGTTCTTGTATGTAGTATGTCTATTCTCCTCGACTATATACTCCGTGAAGGCAGGGACCCGACTTTCGCTGTTTTAGTTCACATACCAATCAGTTCAGTTCAATTCAGTCACTCAGTCGTGTCTGACTCTATGTTACCCCATGAATCGCAGCACGCCAGGCCTCCCTGTCCATCACCAACTCGCAAAGTTTACTCAAACTCATGCCCATCGAGTCGGTGATGACATCCAGCCATCTCATCCTCTGTCGTCCCCTTCTCCTCCTGCCCCCAATCCCTCCCAGCATCAGGGTCTTTTCCAATGAGTCAACTCTTCGCATGAGGTGGCCAAAGTACTGGAGATTCAGCTTCAGCATCAGTCCTTCCAATGAACACCCAGGACTGATCTCCTTTAGGATGGACTGGTTGGATCTCTTTGCAGTCCAAGGGACTCTCAAGAGTCTTCTCCAACACCACAGTTCAAAAACATCAATTTTTCGACACAGCTTTCTTCACAGTCCAACTCTCACATCCATACACGACCACTGGAAAAACCATAGCCTTGACCAGACGGACCTTTGTTGGCAAAGTAATGTCTCTGCCTTTTAAAATGTTATCTAGGTTGGTCATAACTTTCCTTCCAAGAAATAAGCGTCTTTTAATTTCATGGCTGCAGTCACCATCTGCAGTGATTAAGTGAAGAGGAACTAAAAAGCCTCTTGATGAAAGTGAAAGAGGAGAGTGAAAAAGTTGGCTTAAAGCCTAACATTCAGAACACTAAGATCACGGCATCTGGTCCCATCACCTCACGGGAAATAGATGGGGAGACAGCGGACACAGTGTCACATACCAATAGTGTCACCCTGTTATGGAATGAAAGTGAAAGAAAGTGAGAGTCGCTCAGTTGTGTCCAACTCTTTGTGACCCCATGGACTATACAGTCCGTGGAATTCTCTAGGCCAGAATACTGGAGTGGGTAACCTTGGGGGATCTTCCCGACCCAGGAATCGAACTGGGGTCTCCTTTATTGCAGGCAGAGTCTTTACCAACTGAGCTATCAGGGAAGTCCTACTAGGGGAAAGCTCCTGGTTTTCCCTAGATATTTGTTGAAGGAACAAATTCATGAGTGAATGAATTAAACTAGTTAGTCATGTAATTAGGTTTGTTTCCTAGATTTATTTTCATATTGTCAATGTTTCATGATTATGTTCTCAAAATCATTAGTTATACTCTGGAGATTTATCAAATGAGAGAAAAATACACTCTGATGGGTGCATGCTGGAAAGAATATATTCTATATAGAGCAGTTACCTGGATTATATAATCTCATTTTAAGTTTAGAAGCCAATCTTAATATACAACTAAAAAATATTAATCACATTTCATTTCACATGGTATAATTAGCTTCATTTGTATGATTATTAGAGATTCTACTTGGCATTTAAAAGTTTATTTTATAGTTCATTGTTTTGTAACCTTGATGCATTACAATTCAAGGTTAATATATTTGTGGCAAATAGATGTTTAATGTGGTATTTCATAAGATATATTTAATTTTGTTGTTTGAATTGAAATATTATTTTACTCTTTCAATTTTGATCATGGTGTCTTAGCCTCCAAGAAATTCCATACTGTATTTATTGTATTTATTTCTTTTATTTATTTTTCAAGTATGCAAATTATTTTTTCATTGATAAATTATTAATAAATATAGACATGAATTTTATTAATGTCAATGTTCTCGTGCAGACATCCTATAAATCCTTATGTTGAAATGGATTTATTTATAGGCTATTTCACTATTATAAATTTGTTTTTAATCATGCATACACCCAAACTTACTTACAGCCGAAAGAACCCTCTAGGACTTATAGTTGCATTAAATGATGATAACACAGCAAAAGGAGACTTTTTCTGGGATGATGGAGAAAGTAAAGGTAAGTTTCAAAGTGATATGCTTTTAAATGTTTATTTTGATGATGGGAAGTTTTGCTTTTATTATGAAATTACATTCATTTAAAAATGTCACAAGTTTTCATTTTTAATTTGTTTTAATCTATCTTAAGAGTTTAGGTAACTTTATGTAATTTAGCTTGTTATTTAAATTATGTATATTTAATTACAACATTTAGTTTTCTCTCTTGGTTTATTGTAAAAATCTCTGACAAGTGTAGATACCTTTATTTATTAGATTATTGAATAAAAATTGAAACAGTTAATGAGTTCACAGATGTATAAACTGCACCCTATTTTCAACTATCTTATATAATTATAGTGGTTAAAACTAAAATTTTATTACTGTAAAAGAAAACCAACATTAAAGTTTACTCAATGTAGGAAGGAGGGATAAATTGGTAATTTGGGATTAGCAGATACACAATACTATATATAAACAATAAGACCTACTATATAGCACAGGGAACTATATTCAGTATCTTTTAATGAACTGTAATGGAAATGAATCCAAAAAAGAAATATACATATATATATATATATTTATGTATGTTTAACTGAATCACTTTACCTGAAGTGTTATAAATCAACTATATTTCAATAAAAATATTTAGTTAATGTCAAATTATTTGAGATAAGGATTTTTACCATATAAATGTCATCATTTATTTCAATTATTAAATGTCTTCTATTTAATTAGCCCAAAAGTTGAGAATTCAGTACACCAAGGGAATAAAAATAGAATCATTTTTTCTAATATTAAATTATGCTATAGAAAATTAATCTGCTTGGATTTACTTAGTCAATTATAACCACTCTCATAAATTTAAGGTGTTTTAATCTCATTTTTTAATAGAGGGCTCTTAGATATGTGTATAAAAATTATAGTTTACCTTCTATTATAACTCACTACTTCTCAGATGTTTTATAGTATATGGCCTGCCTGGGTGCTCAGTCATGTCCGACTCTTTTGCAACCCCATGGATTCTAGCCTGTCAGGCTCCTCTGTCCATTGGATTTTTTAGGCAAGAATACTGAGTTGCCATTTCCTCCTCCAAGGGATTTTCCCAACCCAGGGAACAAACCTGCATCTCTTGTGTCTCCTGCATTAGCAGGCAGATTGTTTACCACTGAGCCACCTGGGAAGCCCATTATACTATATGAAACATCCAATATCTCTAACTTAACTCCAATAAATAGTCCATGTATTGGTGTATTCTCTTACAATTTGAAAAATATGGAATCTTTGAAACAGTTCTGTTCTTTTTGAAGACTTATCTGCCTGTGACTATGTACATTACCACAGTATATGTGCTCCACTAAATGCGTCATCTTCCACTTGTCAGTTGATGGTATCTTCATCTCTACAAGATGCCAACAACTTTATAGTTCACTCTTACTTGGAAATCTCTTTTGGTTCCATCTTGATCTAGGTATCTTATCAACTCCACCATTATCATCATTGCTACTTTTCATTTTAATTACTGCGATAGCTCCCTAACTGGTCTATAGGTTGATGGCTCTTGTCAGCCCCCTCTTTTTACACTCTCTTTAGCAACTGGCAGATAGAGTAAGCCCTTTAGAAAATGATTCAAATTATCTCTTTCTGTTCACCTCTCTGCTCAAAACCCTCTAAAAATTCACCATTATATTCAAGAGCCACAGTCTTTACCAACATCCAGAGCACTCGCCATGTCCTATAGATTTTATACACACACACATGCAAACATGCACTCACACAAATTGTTCCTTACTGCTCTCCATTTTTCATTCTACTTCAGCACATCAGACTTTTCTTTCTTACTCAAATATGTTAGAGTCTAAGCATATTAAGGTGAGCTCTGACCTGAGTATAGATTCCAAACACGTATTACAGAGAAATCCAGTAAGAGTAGGTTTCAGCAGAAACATTAATAAACTGTTCATAATCATCAGGTAAAGAATGTTGTTGAAACAATACCTCTATTGGTAGCAGGTGAGACTTGATTTTAAGGTTATTCTTATTTCTCAAATTATTTGTTTCCAAGTTCATTACTTTTTTCCTACTTGCAAAAATTTACCTATGGCTGATTCATGTTGAGGTTTGACAGAAAACAGCAAAATTCTGTAAAGCAATTATCCTTCAATAAAAAATAAATAAATTAATGATTATATTGATAATTCACTTCATGTAGGATGGTTAAAATATGGAGTTATGATTTAATCAGTCATCTAATATGATGATTATATACTTAAGTGTGTTGAAAAGTTAAAGTCAGAATTTTCTGAATAATCAGTCAAATACACAAACAGCAAAATAGCCTTCAATTCAGATTCTGATTTTAATTTTATTCCCTAGGATTAAAATTTTAAGTAAATTAATGTTACTCAAAGTAGTCTATATAAACCCGAGGATTCCCTTTATAGTTTCCACTCCATCTTCTCCCAAATGTTTTAGTTATTATACATGCTGTTGCTGCTGCTAAGTCGCTTCAGTCGTGTCCGACTCTGTGCAACCCCATAGACGGCAGCCCACCAGGCTCCCTCATTCCTGGGATTCTCCAAGAAAGAACACTGGAGTGGGCTGCCATTTTCTTCTCCAATGCATGAAAGGAAAAGTGAAAGTGAAGTCGCTCAGTTGTGTCCAACTCTTAGCGACCCCATGGACTGCAGCCTACCAGGCTCCTCCGTCCATGGGATTTTCCAGGCAAGAGTACTGGAGTGGGTTGCCGTTGCTTTCTCCGAGTTATAATTTATAGTTTCCTGTTAAAGAAACATGTTGATAAAAATGCTATGTTTCACATACGATGCAGAAAATAACTATTTTCTTCCATTTTTCTCATTAAAGTGCACTTGAATCTTTAATATGTCTCCACATTCAGTCCTTATTCAGATAATGAAAAAAAATGGAAAGATGCAAAACAATATTATGGTGTCCCACGTCTTCCCAAAATAAACTGCATATTACACAGTTTACTAGAGATAAAATATCATTAAAAACAATAGTTATAATTATATATATCTTACTACAAGCTTGCATTCTCTGAATTTCTAGAACTATATTAGCAGTCTGAAAAATCAAACTGGGCAAAGATGCGTTCATTACCTTTACCTCCTGGGAAAATAAACTATCAAAGTTATTTTATTTAAAGATAAGAAGTTTAATAAAAAGAATTTATTTAATTTGCTTAATAAATAATACTTATTTTAAAATTTTTTCCTGTGTTGTCTAACTGTAATAATAAAATAAGAATGTGACATTAATTTTTATCTGATAACTTATTCTTCCCCCTTTACAGATACCATCCAAAAGGGAAACTACATTTTATATACATTTTCAGTTTCTAATGTAAGCATTCTCTTTGGACACATAATTAAATAAAATAGCTTGTTAATGTCTAGATTGTGCCTTTTCTTAGAAATATGTTGCATTTCTCTCCAAAGATCAATGGAAAGGAATGAAATTAATTGTTTAATGTAAATTATTAAATTGTATATGAATTACCTTAAATTTTTATGTTTCAGTATAATAGTGCATTTCAGTATAATAGATGAGTTTCTGATGATGAAGTTTATACACAAAATCATCAGACTTCTTGTAAGCACTGTGTCTTGTTTAAGCAGATCCTAGGAAAATAATCTCAGTATGTTTGACAATATTTTAATATAACAATCATAGCAGTGACTATCATGGATTTAGGGTGAAAATGAAAATGCTTTGCACAAGGTTAAATTTTGAATAATTAGTAGCAATGCTTCTTGTAGAAGTTAGATTTCTTCATATATTCTTTTTTTTTAAAGCTAAGTTATTCTTTGCCAACATTAGGGCTAGAATGAAAAGGGATATGCATGATTTGCATCATGCATAATTTATCTCTGAAAATAATTTTATGGCATGTATACAAAAAATTTTAAAGAGTCACTAATAAGTATATTTATATAAGCTACTTGAATGTGAAGAGCTGTTGAGAATGTAAGGATAGATGATTGGTATTTTCTTATTATATAGATATATAATTAAATACTAAATACTAAATTATTAATGATTTCAGTGTAAATGAATTCTAAATTATGTGAGATTCAAAATATTTTCTTAGAATTTTATCTAATTCTTACGCCCTTTGCTCCAGAGTTTTTACTTAGCAATTTTCATAAAAACGTGTGTTGGTTAATTGTCTTTATTTAGTAAATAGATATTTAGAACTTTAGAATTTATATATATTTAGAACTGTAAGATTTAATCAGTTTGCTATAAATACACTTGTATTGTTATTTTGGATTTGTATATAATTTATAATTTATATATATATTTAGACAATTTATATATATTTTATATATTTAGAACTATACAATTTATATATATTTAGACATAATCTATATATCTAAATATATAATTTATATATATTTAGAACTATAAGATTTAATCAGTTCGCTATAAATACACTTATAGTGTTATTTCTGATTTGTATCCAGTGACCTTCTACTTGATATATAATATATTTTTTTTTTTTTTTCAGAACAAGCTAGATATCACATGTATGCATTCATCATACCCAGAAGGAACTGCTTTAGCGTTTGAGACTATAAAAATCCTTGGGTTGATAGACACTGTAACAGAAGTTTCAGTGATAGAAGATGATCAGCCACTGAGAGCTCACTACAATTTCAGTTATGATGCTTCCAACCAGGTAAATACAATGTCTTAAGATATGTTAGTGTCATATTCTGTAATATTTAACATATAATCATTCAGACTCTTGGTTTTGTGATTTTTTTATTCATTACATCTCTAGTTTTATTTTCCTTTTGCTGGCAATATTCCATTTTAGGTCATTTCAATTCATATTGAGATATCAACCATAAGGTGAATTCATACTACACCTTCTCTATTCAGTTTTTTTTTTTTTCTATTCAGTTTTATCTTGGATATCACTTATCTCTGCTTTCCTAATATTTTTTTTATTCCATTTCTCTAATTTATCTGCTGCATACAATAAAAAATGAAAATGTCTTAATTTCTCATTTAAGACTCCTTAAGTTATTGATTCAATTCATTTCTTCAGTTTTCCCCCACTTCTCCTTTCATGAGCTCTCTTTGTCCTCAACATATCTTGTATCAATATTCTTTTTCAAATTTTTGTTAACATTCTTCCCTTCTAGTGGTCCCTTTCTTATGCTCATTCTTTCCTGCTTTGATAAATGTACTAGAGAGGGTAAAAAAGTAGCAGAACTGGGTTCAAATTCTAACCCTGCAGTTTGTGCATTTAAACACAATAGATTAATGTCTCAGCTTCCTCATATGTAAAATGAAATATTTAATCATAGTGTTGCTTAACTATGTTAGACAAAATAATTTAAAACATAGAAGTGATTTTTATTGGCATTTATTTTCCTACCATTTCTATCATCCTAATTATTAGTAATGTTAGCATAAATTCCAAATTAAGATATAGAACATGATTTTGGAGTGTTTTTGTGTAGCTCCTAAGCTCCTTAGCCCAGAATTTTCCATGTAGGAATTTCCATAAAATATGTATTGGTTAATTGTTTTTTTTTTTTTAATTTAGTAAATGTACTATAAAATATATATCCCTGTGACTGTAAGAACTCATCAATATAAATTAAACACGGCAGGCTTATTGAGAATTTTATGAGTCTAGTAAAGATTATAAGGGGGCACAATACAAAATCATTTTATTATATGGTTTTTACAATTCCAGTTCACGTTTATTTCGCTGCTAATGTAGAGATTTATGAGGGCTTGGTGACTCAGCAGTAAAGAATACTCCTGCCAGTGCAGGGGACAAGGGTTTGATTCTTGGGTTGGGAAGTTTCCCTGCAGAAGGAAATGGTAACCCATGCTAGTATTCTTGCCTGGGAAATCCCATGGATAGAGGAGCCTGGCAGGCTACAGCCCATGGAGTCACAAAAGAGTCGGACATAATTTAACAACTAAACAACAACAAAGATTTACAAAGACACTTGGAGGTACATATTTCTAATTCTTCTGAGGTTGGACTAATCTTTATATGACTTTTTATTTCTAAATTATAGCTATGAAGGATAAAAAAATAAACTATACAGATGAAATTGGGATAAATTTTGTTACTGTCATAAATGACAACCAAACAAAAATTTGAAATATTGTAACAATGAAAATACATTCATGGGGTTCTCAAGGCAAGAATGCTGAAATTGTTTGCCATTCCCTCCTCCAGTGCACCATATTTTGTCAGAACATTGTACAGGAGGCAGTGACCAAAGCCATCCCCAATAAAAAGAATTCAAAAAGGCAAAATGGTTGTCTGAGGAGGTCTTACAAATAGCTGAAAAGAGAAGTGAAAGGCAAATGAGAAAAGCATTTCATGCAAAGATGGGCACAATAAAGGACAGAAACGGTATGGAGCTAACAGAAGCAGAAGAGATTAAGAAAAGGTGGCAAGAATACACAGACGAACAATATAAAAAAGTTCTTAATGACCTAGATAAGCACAGTGGTGTGTTCATTTATCTGGAGCCAAACATCCTGGAGTGAGAAGTCAAATGCACCTTAGGAAGTATCACTAGGAACAAAGCTAGTGGAGGTGACGAAATTCCAGCTGAGCTATTTCAGATCTTAAAACAGAATGCTGTGAAAGTGCTACACTCAATATGCCAGAAAATTTGGAAAGCTCAGCAGTGGCCACAGGACTGGAAAAGGTCAGTTTCCATTCCAATTTGGAAGAAGGGTAATGGCAAGGGATGTTCAAACTGCAGTCCTCCATGCTACGCTTCAACAGTACATGACCAGAGAATTACCAGATGTACAGACTGGATTTAGAAAAGGCAGAGAAATCAGAGATCAAATTGCCAACATCCGTTAGATCAAGGAAAAAGCAAGAGAATTCTAGAAAAACATTTACTTTTGCTTCATTCACTACAGTAAAGCCTTTGTGTGGATCACAAACTGTAGGAAATTCTTAAGGAGATGGGAATACCAGACCACCTTACCTGCCTCCTGAGAAATCTGTATGCAGGTCAAGAAGCAGCTGTTAGAAGCAAACTCGAACAACAGACTGATTCAAAATTGGGAAAGGAGTGCAACAAGGTCATATATTGTTGCCCTGCTTATTTAGCTTATATGCAGAGTACATCATGTGAAATGCCAAGTTGAATGAATCACAAGCTGGAATCAAGATCGAAAGAAGAAATATCAATAAACTAAGATATGCAGATGACACCACCCTTATGGCAGAAAGTGAAGAAGAACTAAAGAGCTTCTTGATGAAGATGAAAGAGGAGAGTAAAAAAGCTGGCTTAAAATTCAACATTCAAAAAACTAAGATCATGGCATCTAGTCCCATCACCTCAAGGCATATAGATGGAGAAACAATGGAAACAGTGACAGACTTTATTTTCTCAGTTCCAAAATCATGTGGACAGTGACTATAGCCAGGAAATCGAAAGATGCTGGCTCCTTGGAAGAAAAGCTATGACAAAGCTAGACAGCTTATTAAGAAGCAGAGACATTACTTTGCCAACAAAAGTCTATGTAGTCAAAGCTATTATTTTTCCAGTAGTCATGTACGGATGTGAGAGTTGGACCATAAAGAAAACTGAGTGTTGAAGAATTGATGTTTTTGGACTGTGGTATTGGAGAAGACTCTTGAGAGTCCCTTAGACTTCAAGAAGATCCAACCAGTCAATCCTAAAGGAGATCAACCCTGAATATTCATTGGAAGGACTGGTGCTAAAGCTGAACTTCCAATACTTTGGCTACCTGATGCGAAAAGCTGACTCATTGGAAAAGACCTTATGCTGGGAAAGATAAAAGGCAGGAGGAGAAAGGGACGACAAAGAATGAGATAGTTGGATGGCATTACATACTCAAAGGACATGAGTGTGAGCCAGCTCCGGGAGATGGTGAAGGACAGGGAAGTCTGGTGTGCTGTAGTCCATGGGGTCTCTAAGAGTCAGACAGGAGTGAACGGCTAAACAGCAACAACAACAACAATGAAAATAATAGTGTATGGAATATACTTATGTGTACTCCATGTTAATGGAGTATATAGTATATACTCCAATACACAATTGTATATATGTGTGTGTGTGTGTGTGTGTATACACACTACAATATACTATTATATTTGTATACATGCATACATTATGTGTACATAGGTATATGTTGTGTGTGCTTAGTTGCTCAGTTGTGTCCAACTCTTTGCCATCAAATGGACTGAAGCCCACCAGGCTCCTCTGTCTATGGGGATTCTCCAGGCAAGAATACTGGAGTGGGTTGCCATGCCCTCCTCCAGGGGATCTTCCCAACTGAGGGATCAACTCCAGGTCTCCTGCATTGCAGATGGATTCTATACTGACTGAGGCACCAGGGAAGCCCATACATATATTGTGTATATGCATATATGTGTGTGTATGCCTACTAAGTCGCTTCAATCATGTCTGACTCTGAGACCCTATGGACTAATCCTCCAGGCTCCTCTCTCCATGGGATTCTCCAGGCAAGAATACTGGAGTGGGTTTCTTTTTCCTTCTCCAGGGGATCTTCCCTACCCAGGGGTCAAACCCACATCTCTTATATAACACGATCCTCTCATTTTTTTCTTTTTGTGTATTCCCATATTATTTCCTAACTTGTACCTCAAATATTGTTAGCACTGGATTTGACTCAGGAAGCCTCCAAATCAACCACTGTGTCAACTCTGTCTTCACTGAAGAAATTAATATTTATTTCATTCCTGATAGTCCAAGCCTTGTGCCCCAAGCATTGTATGTCTTTCAAATTTCACATATTATGTATTTGTTAATCTCAATTTACAGAGGGAGGAAATTGAAGCTAAAATAAGAGAGATGTTTCCTCAGACTCATGGGCATTTATTGGGAGAACTGAGGAGTAAACTCATGTCTGGATTTAAAGGCATTTTTCATCAGTATTCTGTAATTTCTTATAGTTTTCCTGTCTTGAGGTGCTAACTTTTCCAGTGGTATGACATTTTCTCCTATCTATTCTTTTCTTTCACTATTACATTAAAATTATTAAGATTTGATTTGAAGAATTGCCAAAATGTTAACTATTTTTGAATTATCCAGTAGTCAGAAACACTCTACTGTTTTCTTTGTCTTCAAAGATTCTAGAAATTTACAATCTGACATTTAACCTTGGAGGAAACTTTACTGTTCAATGGGATCAAACTTTCTTGGAAGTTGAAAAGTTTACTTGTTATCCAGATTCAGACACTGCAACTAAAGAACGCTGTGAAGAACGTGGCTGCTTATGGCAAACGGTAATAAGATTTTTAATTATTCATGAATGGATTTCACATAAGCATTTCAATGTAAACTGTACATATTAAAATTTTAATTCTACAGCATATAAACTAAATTCATCTAGAGAAACATTTGGAATTTGAAATTAAACTTCTAATAGGTAATTTATCTTAATTAATTCTCCAAAGACATGGTTTAGTACATGCTATGCTAAACGTATGTGTAAATTGCTCTTCAGGTACTTTAGAAATAGTGTGACTTTATTTAATAAAATAGAACTCTATTTGTTGCAAACTGTTAAATATGGGTTTTAACTGACTAGCTTAGTTCAGCAAGGTATTTTGCAAGTAGGGAGTAGTCTTTCAAAGGCATTGTCTCAAGTTATCAAAACTTCTGAAATTATTGATGGATTGTAAATGTTCCACTCAGAGGTGATAATTTCTGCCAGTCATTCTGGTCAAACTTTCAAGAACAATGATGGTCATTGGTAGCAGAAGTTTTACAGAAGGGTATATGAGAAGAGTACCCTCATGTGCTTATTTTTTTAATAAATGCTGAGGTTTTGGTTACATCGATGGGCTTTGTCAGAAAAAAAAAAAAACACAAAAAACATTTATTTCATGATCAGTTCAGTCGTTCAGTCGTGTCTCTTTGGGATCCCATGAACTGTAGCATGCCAGGCCTTCCTGTCCATCACCAACTCCCAGAGTTTACTCAAACTCAGGTTCATTGAGTCGGTGATGCCATCTAACCATCGCATCCTCTGTCGACCCTACTCCTCCTGCCTTCAATCTTTCCCAACATCAGGGTCTTTTCAAATGAGTCAGCTCTTTGCATCAGATGGTCAAAATATTGGAGTTTCAGCTTCAACATCAGTCCTTCCAATGAACACCCAGGACTGATCTCCTTTAGGATGGATTGGTTGGATCTCCTTGCAGTCCAAGGGACTCTCAAGAGTCTTCTCCAACACCGTAGTTCAAAAGCATCAATTCTTCCGCACTCAGCTTTGTTTATAGTCCAACTCTCACATCCATACATGACTACTGGAAAAACCATAGCCTTTACAAGAGGGACCTTTGTTGGCAAAGTAATGTCTCTACTTTTTAATATGCTATTTAGACTGGTCATGACTTTCCTACCAAGGAGTAAGCCTCTTTTAATTTCATGGCTACAGTCACCATCTGCAGTGATTTTGGAGCCCAAAATAAATAAATAAATAAAGTCAGCCACTGTTTCTACTGTTTCCCCATCTGTTTTCCATGAAGTGATGGGACTGGATGCCATGATCTTAGTTTTTTGAATGTTGAGTTTTAAGCCAACTTTTCCACTCTCCTCTTTCATCTTCATCAAGAGGCTCTTTAGTTTTTCTTCACTTTCTGCCAGAAGGGTAGTGTCATCTGCATATCTGAGGTTAGTGATATCTCTCCTGGCTATCTTGATTCCAGCTTGCACTTCCTCCAGCTCATCTTTTCTCATGATGTACTCTGTGTATAAGTTAAATAAGCAGGGTGACAATAGACAGCCTTGATGTACTCCTTTTCCTATTTGGAACCAGTCTGTTGTTCCATGTCCAGTTCTAACTGTTGCTTCCTGACCTGCATACAGGTTTCTCAAGAGGCAGGTCAGGTGGTCTGGTATTCCCATCTCTTGAAAAATTTTCCACAGTTTGTTGTGATCCACACAGTCAAAGGCTTTGGCATAGTCAATAAAGCAGAAATAGATGTTTTTCTGGAACTCTCTTGCTTTTGCGATGATCCAGCAAATGTTGGCAATTTGATCGTTGGTTCCTCTGCCTTTTCAAAAACCAGCTTGAACATCTGGAAGTTCATGATTCACGTATTACTGAAGCCTGGCTTGGAGAATTTTGAGCATTACTTTACTAGCATGTGAGTTGAGTGCAATTGTGTGGTAGTTTGAGCATTCTTTGGCACTGCCTTTCTTTGGGATTGGAACGAAAACTGACTGTTTCCAGTCCTGTGGCCACTGCTGCGTTTTCCAAATTTCATGTTACCGACAAATTAAATGCATGTCTTATTACACTGAGAAGAGTCTAGACACATCTGCCAGCAACTTCCCAGAAATGTCTGCACTTATATGAGGAATACATAGATTACATGACCCTCATTCCTCTTCATTGCTTGGTAAAATAGCATAATCTTTACCATTAGGAAAGGTTGTGAAAGAACTGAAGAAAACAAGTGAGAAGGAGAAAAGATTCTGAAATCAACAAAAAGAAATAGTGAAGTATCATTACAGTATGCCTACAGTATCTTCTTTTTAAATGCAACTCTTCATTCAAATCCACATCCTCCATTGAGTTCAGTGTATGGTCACTTCTGTTATCAAAATGAATCTAAAGAATGGTACTAAAGCTCCAGTAACTTCTAATAAGAAAGTGTGAAACATTTACTTTTCCCATTACTATTACTCTTCATATTCAACACCTTATAGATTTTTAAGTCAAATAAGTGGAGCTTTAACATTAGATGTTTATTAAATATAATTTAGAAAATTAATGTTTCTTTAGACCATATTGTTTATTCATTGATTCATTTAACAAATACTTGAGAACTACTATGTTCTAGGCACTATTCTAGGAGAACAAAATAAATGAAACTCTCTTCTCTGTTAGAGATTATATATCAGTGTGGGAAAACAAACAGATAAGTTAAAAAGTTGTTTTAGGGACTTTCCTGGTGGTCCAGTGGTTAAGACATTGCCTTCCAGTGCAGGGACTATGGGTTCAATCCCTCTTCAAGGAGTTAAGATCCCACATGCCCTGCGGCCAAAAAGTCAAGCATAAAACATAAATAATATTGAAACAAATTCAATAGACTTTAAAAATGGTCCACATCAAAAAATATTTTAAAAACTTAAAAAATAAAAATTGTGTTTTATGTTAGATAATTATTACAGAGAACAAAAAGCAGAAAAGGAAAAGGGAGGATGTGGGATGCCAGTGGTGTAACTATAATTAGTGTGCACAAAAGGTTTCTTTGAAAAGGTGGCATTTGTTAAAAGAGATGAAGGAAAGAAAGGAAGGAATAATATTCCAGAAAGAAAATAAATCAGCCTGAATTGAACCTGAAGTAAAATTGTACCTGGTAGAGTCTACAAACAGCAAGGAGGCCATCATGTCTGAAACAGAATGAGTGAAATGAAGAACAGCAGGAGATAAAATTACAGACATATGAAAACAAATAATATAGATCAATTACTCAGACAACTTTTAGGAGTAAAATTTCTACTTCAAGATAGAATTCTACTGGAGAGTTTTGAACAGGCTAATAAGTAGATTAAATTTCCATGTTAATGGAATTATGATGGCTTCTGTGTTGAGAACAGACTCTGAGAATACTAACACAGGGAGCCCAGGAAGGATGTTACTGTGGTAAATGAAGTAAAATATTGGTGGATTGAGCCAAAGTGGTAACGGTAGAATTAGTAATATGTGTTTGACTTTGTGGGGAGCTTCCTAGGTGTCTTATTGGTAAATAATCCATCTGCCAGTGCAAGAGACCCAGGAGACTCAGGTTCAATTCCTGAGTCAGGAAGATCCCCTGGAGGAGGAAATGGCAGCCCACTCCAGTATTCTGGCCTAGTAAATCCCATGGAAATAGGAACCTGGAGGGCTATTGTCCAGGGAGTTACAAAGAGTCAGACACAACTTAGTGACTAAACACACACACGATTGACTTTTGTCCATATTTTTAACATAAAGCTAGAAAGTGTTGTTCTTTGATTGGATATGGGATATGAGAGAAAAGAAGAGTAAAAATGACTTCAAACTTTTGGTGTAAACAGCTGAGAAAAAGAAAAAGTATTTAGTAACACACTGTCGAAACTATGGGGAAACAAGGAGGGGAAGAGTTATGCTTTCGACAAATTAAAATTGAGACACTCAATACAAATCAAAGTGAAGCTTTCCAATTGTGAGATATAAACTAATGAATACACAAAAGAACTATACAAATAAGATCTT
Source organism: Cervus canadensis (assembly GCF_019320065.1). NCBI lineage: Eukaryota > Metazoa > Chordata > Mammalia > Artiodactyla > Cervidae > Cervus > Cervus canadensis. The sequence continues at coordinate 76,738,778 of NC_057392.1, forward strand.
CATGACCTAGATAACCACGATGGTGTGATCACTCACCTAGAGCCAGACATCCTGGAATATGAAGTCAGTGGGCCTTAGAAAGCATCACTATGAACAAAGCTAGTGTAGGTGATGGAACTCCGGTTGAGCTATTTCAAATCCTAAAAGGTGATGCTGTGAAAGTGCTGCATTCAATATGCCAGCAAATCAGGAAAACTCAGCAGTGGCCACAGTACTGGAAAAGGTCGGTTTTCATTCCAATCCCAAAGAAAGGCAATGCCAAAGAATGTTCAAACTACTGCACGATTGCCCTCATTTCACATGCTAGCAAAGTAATGCTCAAAATTCTCGAAGACAGGTTTCAGTAGTATGTGAACCATGAACTTCCATATGTTCAAGCTGGTTTTAGAAAAGGCAGAGGAACCAGCGATCAATTTACCAACGCCCTTTGGATCACAGAAAAAGGAAGAGAGTTCCAGAAAAAACATCTACTTCTGCTTTATTGATTATGTCAAAGCCTTTGACTGTGTGGATCACAATTAACTGTGAAAAATACTTCAAGATATTGCAGTAACAGACCACCTTATCTGCCTCCTGAGAAATCTGTATGCATGTCAAGAAGCAACAGTTAGAACTGGACATAGAGCAAAAGACTGGTTCCAAACTGGGAAAGGAGTACATCAAGGCTATATATTGTCACCCTGCTTATTTAACTTATATTCAGAGTACATCATGTGAAATGCTAGGCTGGATGAAGCACAAGCTGGAATCAAGATTGCCGGGAGAAATATCAATAACCTCAGATATGCAGATGACACCACCCTTATGGCAGAAAGTGAAGAAGAACTAAAGAGCCTCTTGATGAAAGTGAAAGAGGAGAGTGAAAATGATGGCTTAAAATTCAACATTCAGAAAACTAAGATCATGGTATCCAGTCCCACCACTCCATGGCAAATAGATGGGGAAACAGTGGCAGACTTTATTTTCTTGAGCTCAAAAATCACTGCAGATGCTGAGTGCAGCCATGAAATTAAAAGACACTTGCTCCTTGAAAGAAAAGCTATGACCAACCTAGACAGCATATTAAAAAGAAGAGACATTTCTTTGCTGACAAAGGTCCACCTAGTCAAGGCTATGGTTTTCCTATAGTCATGTATGGTTGTGAGAGTTGGACTGTAAAGAAAGCTGAGCACCGAAGAATTGATGCTCTTGAACTGTGGTGTTGGAGAAGACTCTTGAAAGTCTCTTGCACTGCAAGGAGATCCAACCAATCCATCCTAAAGGAAATTAGTCCTATATATTCATTGGAAGAACTGATGCTGAAACTGAAGCTCCAATACTTTGGTTACCTGATGCAAAGAACTGGCTAATTGGAAAAGACCCTGATTTGGGGAAAGACTGAAGGCAGGAGGAGAAGGGGATAGCAGAGGATGAGATGGTTGGATGGCATCACCGACTCGATGGACATGAGTTTGAGCATGCTCTGGGAGTTGGTGACAGACAGGGAAGCCTGGGGTGCTGCAGTCCATGGTGTTGCAAAG